>NC_045957.1:88792976-89092976 GCF_010909765.2 Amblyraja radiata
CGGATGCTGGGGTGGAGAAAGAGGTGGAGAGAGAGGCAGACGGGTGTGAGCTGAGGCCGAGGTTTGTAAATGTTACTCCAACCCCCAGCCCGGCCCTCCCTGTATTATTCACCGCGTCTCCCCGGTGAGAGAGGTGGAGCCGGTGCTGTGTGCATGAAGCACGGCGACTGGAGGATCCTGGGAGCGCCGCCCCGGGATCGTGAGGGAATTACCCACCTCCCCTTCACCCCCTTCTTCATTCCCCTCATACCCCACTCCCTGTGTATGCCTTTCTTCTCCCTCCACCACTCTACTCTCTCTCCACCTCTTTCTCCCCCCTCCACCCGGGGTAGATCTGCCCGAGCCGAGAGCAGATTACTCTAGCGCGGGGCCCAATTGGGAGCAATTGGTCCAATTGGCTTAAGACCGGCCCTGACTACTTCCTTCTGCAAACTCTTCCTCTAGAGCTGGTTTCTTTAGGTACTTCAGCAAAGATATATTGTCTTAATTTGCAAGCAAAAAAAAATCAGCAAATTTGAGTCTATATATGCTGAACGAGTTATACTGCAGGTTCGATAAACATAAAGTTAACCCTGTGTTTAAGAAGGAACTGCAGATGCTGGAAAATCGAAGGTAGACAAAAGTGCTGGAGAAACTCAGCAGGTGCAGCAGCATCTATGGAGCGAAGGAAAACGTCTGAAGAAGGGTTTTGGTCCAAAATGTTGCCTATTTCCTTCGCTCCATAGATGCTGCTGTACCCGCTGAGTTTCTCCAGCACTTTTGTTTACCATAAAGTTAACCCTGGTACCCCCTACCCTCCCTCCCCAAGCAACACTTCACACCTAATTAAAGCCTGACTCCAGTCTGCAAAGACTGGGCCCTCTCCCACCCACCCCTCTCCAATCACCACTTAACACCCACTTATGTGTGTATATAATTATATTGTGGTATATGGACACACTGATCTGTTTTGTAGTAAATGCCTACTATGTTCTGTGTGCCAAGCAAAGCAAGCATTTCATTGTCCTATCAGGGACACATGACAATAAACTCACTTGAACTTGAACTTACAGAGTGACTGCAATAGAAAAAAATATATAAATATCGGGATGAATTAAGCCATTCACCCTCCATTCACCCATCAAGTTTCATTCACCACAAAATAATTTTCATTCGCCCTTGGGTGAACCATTCACCAGTTTAAGAAGCACTGGCAGGCAGGTTTGCCACTGCTACACGGGTGGTTTTAAACTGAATAAGGGGGGTGGGGTGCCAAATGGGATAGTCGAGGATGGAGTTGAAGGGAAAGGGTTTCTTAAATGTGTGAGCGTAAAGACAGAGGGGTGTAAAATGAGAGTAGAAGCAATAGGTAGCAAGGTGAAAAGTAAAAGTGGCAGGCAGACAAATCCAGGGCAAAAATCAAAAAGGGCCATTTTTCACCATCATTGTATAAGGGGTAAGAGTGTTGTAAAAACAAGCCTGAAGGCTTTGTGTCTCAATGCAAGGAGCATTCGTATTAAGGTGGATGAGTTGAATGTGCAGATAGCTATTAATGACTATGATATAGTTGGGATCACAGAGACATGGCTCCAGGGTGACCAAGGCTGGGAGCTGAACATCCAGGGATATTCAATATTCAGGAGGGATAGACAGAAATGAAAAGGAGGTGGGGTAGCATTGCTGGTTAGAGAGGAGATTAACGCAATAGAAAGGAAGGACATTAGCTTGGAGGATGTGGAATCGATATGGGTAGAGCTGCGAAACACTAAGGGGCAAAAAATGCTAGTGAGAGTTGTGTACAGGCCACCTAACAGTAGTAGTGGAGTTGGGGATGGCATCAAACAGGAAATTAGAAATGCGTGCAACAAAGGTAAAACAGTTATAATGGGTGACTTCAATCTACATATAGATTGGGTGAATCAAATTAGCAAGGTTGCTGAGGAAGAGGATTTCTTGGAATGTAAGCGGGATAGTTTTCTAAACCAACATGTAGAGGAACCAACGAGAGAGCAGGCTATTCTAGACTGGGTATTGAGTAATGAGGAAGGGTTAGTTAGCAGTCTTGTTGTGCGTGGCCCCTTGGGCAAGAGTGACCATAATATGGTTGAGTTCTTCATTAGCATGGAGTGTGACATTGTTAATTCAGAAACAAGGGTCCTGAACTTAAAGAAAGGTAACTTTGAGGGTATGAGACGTGAATTGGCCAAGATAGACTGGCAATTGATACTTAAAGGGTTGACGGTGGATATACAATGGAAGGCATTTAAAGACTGCATGGATGAGCTACAACAATTGTTCATCCCAGTTTGGCAAAAGAATAAATCAGGGAAGGCCCAGGAGCCGTTGGTGAGGAAGGAGCGACGTCCGAGCGGTGAGTGTAAAAACCCAGCGTGGGGCTTGTTACAACAGAGGCCCAGGAGCCGTTGGTGAGGGAGGAGGAGCCAAAATCTGCAACGTTCCATTCGCAGATCACACTTCAAATTAAGTGGGCTTGAGGAAGCCGCTGATTGGTCGAACGGACTAGAGGAAGCAGCTGATTGGCTTGTATCCCGGGTAAGGCTTTGTATTGTATCCAGGATAAGGGGGGGAGAATGAGGGCCAGGGCAGTTTACTGTTCTGGATGTCAGATGTGGGAGGCCATGGAGTCTGAGTGCCCTCCAGACGTCCACATCTGCGCCAGGTGCGTCGAGATGGGGCTCCTAAGGGACCTTGTTAGGAACCTGGAACAGCAGCTCGATGACCTCTGTCTGGTCAGGGAGAGCGAGGAGGTCATAGAGAGGAGTTATAGGGAGGTGGTCACTCCAAGACCACGGGAGGCAGACAACTGGTTCACAGTTAGGAAGGGCAATGGGCAGTGGCAGGGACTGGTGAGTACCCCGGTGGCTGTACACCTTGAAAATAAGTACTCATGTTTGAGTGCGGTTGGGGGAGACAGCCTACCTGGGGGTAGCGACAGCGGCCGGGCCTCTGGCATAAAGACCGGTCCTGTTGCTCAGAAGGGTAAGGAAAAGAAGAGGAGGACAATAGTAATAGGGGACTCTATAGTCAGAGGGTCGGATAGGCGATTCTGTGGACGCAGTCAGGAGACCCGGATGGTAGTTTGCCTCCCTGGTGCCAGGGTCAGGGATGTGTCTGAACGTGTCCAAGATATCCTGAAATGGGAGGGAGAGGAGCATGATGCAGAGGTGGAGGTGTTGCATTGCTTGTCAGTGAAGATATTACAGCAGTGCTTTGGCAGGATAGATTAGAGGGCTCGTCTAGGGAGGCTATTTGGGTGGAACTGAGAAATGGGAAAGGGGTAGCAACACTTATAGGGGTGTATTATAGACCGCCAAATGGGGAGCGAGAATTGGAAGAGCAAATATGTGAGGAGATCGCAGATATTAGTAATAAGCACAAGGTAGTGATTGTGGGAGACTTCAATTTTCCACACATAGACTGGGAAACACATTCTGTAAATGGGCTGGATGGTTTGGAGTTTGTAAAATGTGTGCAGGATAGTTTTTTGCAGCAATACATAGAGGTACCTACTAGAGAAGGGGCAGTGCTGGACCTCCTGTTAGGAAATGAGACAGGTCAGGTGGCAGAGGTATGCGTTGGGGAACAGTTCGGGTCCAGTGATTACAATACCATTAGTTTCAATATAATTATGGAGAGGGTCAGAACTGGACCTAGGGTTGAGATTTTTGATTGAAGAAAGGCTAACTTTGAGGAGATGCGAAGGATTTAAAAGGAGTGAATTGGGACATTTTGTTTTATGGGAAAGATGTGGAAGAGAAATGGAGGACATTTAAAGGTGACATTTTAAGTACAGAATCTTTATGTCCCTGTTCGGTTGAAAGGAAATAGTAAAAATCGGAAAGAGCCATGGTTTTCAAGGGAAATTTGACACTTGGTTCGGAAAAAGAGAGAGATCTACAATAATTATAGGCAGCATGGAGTAAATGAGGTGCTTGAGGAGTATAAAGAATGTAAAAAGAATCTTAAGAAAGAAATTAGGAAAGCTAAAAGAAGATATGAGGTTGCTTTGGCGAGTAAGGTGAAAGTAAATCCAAAGGGTAAATCCAGCTATATTAATAGAAAAAGGATAACGAGGGATAAAATTGGTCCATTAGAGAGTCAGAGTGGACAGCTATCTGCAGAGCCAAAAGAGATGGGGGAGATATTGAACAATTTATTTTCTTCGGTATTCACCAAGGAGAAGGATATTGAATTATGTGAGGTAAGGGAAACAAGTAGAGTCGCTATGGAAACTATGAGATTCAAAGATGAGGAAGTACTGACACTTTTGAAAAATTTAATAGTGGATAAGTCTCCAGGTCCGGACAGGATATTCCCTAGGACATTGAGGGAAGTTAGTGTAGAAATAGCAGGGCCTATGACAGAAATATTTCAAATGTCATTAGAAATGGGAATAGTGCCGGAGGATTGGCGTACTGCGCATGTTGTTCCATTGTTTAAAAAGGGTTCTAAGAGTAAACCTAGCAATTATAGACCTGTTTGACGTCAGTGGTGGGCAAATTAATGGAAATGATACGTAGAGATAATATATATAAGCATCTGGATGAACAGGGTCTCATTAGAAACAGTCAACATGGATTTGTGCCTGGAAGGTCATGTTTGACTAACCTTCTTGAATTTTTTGAAGAGGTTACTCGGGAAATTGATGAGGGTAAAGCAGTGGATGTTATATATATGGACTTCAGTAAGGCATTTGACAAGGTTCCTCATGGAAGGTTGGTTAAGAAGGTTCAATTGTTGGGTATTAATGGTGGAGTAACAAGATGGATTCAACAGTGGCTGAATGGGAGATGTCAGAGAGTAATGGTGGATGGCTGTTTGTCAGGTTGGAGGCCAGTGACTAGTGGGGTACCACAGGGATCTGTGTTGGGTCCACTGTTGTTTGTCATGTACATCAATGATCTGGATGATGGTGTGGTAAATTGGATTAGTAAGTATGCAGATGATACTAAGATAGGTGGTGTTGTGGATAATGAAGTAGATTTTCAAAGTCTACAGAGAGATTTATGCCAGTTGGAAGAGTGGGCTGAAAGATGGCAGATGGAGTTTAATGCTGATAAGTGTGAGGTGCTACATCTTGGCAGGTCAAATCAAAATAGGACGTACATGGTAAATGGTAGGGAATTGAATAATGCAGTTGAACAGAGGGATCTGGGAATAACTGTGCACAGTTCCCTGAAGGTGGAATCTCATGTAGATAGGGTGGTAAAAAAAGCTTTTGGTGTGCTGGCCTTTATAAATTAGAGCATTGAGTATAGAAGTTGGGATGTAATGTTAAAATTGTACAAGGCATTGGTGAGGCCAATTCTGGAGTATGGTGTACAATTTTGGTCGCTTAATTATAGGAAGGATGTCAACAAAATAGAGAGAGTACAGAGGAGATTTACTAGAATGTTACCTGGGTTTCAGCAACTAAGCTACAGAGAAAGGTTGAACAAGTAAGGTCTTTATTCTTTGGAGCGCAGAAGGTTAAGGGGGGACGATAGAGGTCTTTACAATGATGAGAGGGATAGACAGAGTTGACGTGGATAAGCTTTTCCCACTGAGAGTAGGGAAGATTCAAACAAGAGGACATGACTTGAGAATTAAGGGACAGAAGTTTAGGGGTAACATGAGGGGGAACTTCTTTACTCAGAGAGTGGTAGCTGTGTGGAATGAGTTTCCAGTGAAGGTGGTGGAGGCAGGTTCGATTTTATAATTTAAAAATAAATTGGATAGTTATATGGACGGAAAAGGAATGGAGGGTTATGGTCTGAGTGCAGGTAGATGGTACTAGGGGAGAATACATGTTCTGCACGGACTAGAAGGGCCGAGATGGCCTGTTTCCGTGCTGTAATTGATATATGGTTATATATGATTATATGGAAGGTAGTGCATCCGTGGATAACAAGGGAAATCAGGGATAGTATCAAAACAAAAGATGAAGCATACAAATTAGCCAGAAAAAGCAGCCTACCAGAGGACTGGGAGAAATTCAGAGTCCAGCAGAGGAGGACAAAGGGCTTAATTAGGAAAGGGAAAATAGATTATGAAAGAAAACTGGCAGGGACATAAAAAACTGACTGCAAAAGTTTTTATAGTTATGTGAAGAGAAAAATATTAGTTAAAACAAATGTAGGTCCCTTGCAGTCAGAAACAGGTGAATTGATCATGGGGAACAAGGACATGGCAGACAAATTGAATAATTACTTTGGTTCTGTCTTCACTAAGGAAGACATAAATAATCTGCCGGAAATAGCAGGCGACCGGGGGTCAAATGAGATGGAGGAACTGAGTGAAATCCAGGTTAGCCGGTAAGTGGTGTTAGGTAAATTGAATGGATTAAAGGCCGATAAATCCCCAGGGCCAGATAGGCTGCATCCCAGAGTGCTTAAGGAAGTAGCCCCAGAAATAGTGGATGCATTAGTGATAATTTTTCAAAACTCTTTAGATTCTGGAGTAGTTCCTGAGGATTGGCGGGTAGCAAACGTAACCCCACTTTTTAAAAAGGGAGGGAGAGAGAAAACGGGGAATTACAGACCAGTTAGTCTAACATCGGTAGTGGGGAAACTGCTAGAATCAGTTATTAAAGATGGGATAGCAGCACATTTGGAAAGTGGTGAAATCATTGGACAAAGTCAGCATGGATTTATGAAAGGTAAATCATGTCTGACGAATCTAATAGAATTTTTCAAGGATGTAACTAGTAGAGTGGATAAGGGAGAACCAGTGGATGTGTTATATCTGGACTTTCAGAAGGCTTTTGACAAGGTCACACATATGAGATTAGTATACAAACTTAAAGCTGCAAGGTGACTTGGATAGGCTGGGTGAGTGGGCAAATGCATGGCAGATGCAGTAGAACATGGATAAATGCGAGGTTATCCACTTTAGTGGCAAAAACAGGAAAGTAGACTGTAATCTTAATAGTGGCCGATTAGGAAAGGGGGAGATGCAACGAGACCTGGGTGTCATGGTACACCAGTCATTGAAAGTAGGCATGCAGGTGCAGCAGGAAGTGAAGAAAGCGAATGGTATGTTAGCATTCATAGCAAAAGGATTTGAGTATAGGAGCAGGGAGGTTCTACTGCAGTTGTACAGGGTCTTGGTGAGACCACACCTGGAGGATTGCGTACAGTTTTGATCTCCTAATCTGAGGAAAGACATTCTTGCCATAGAGGGAGTACAGAGAAGGTTCACCAGACTGATTCCTGGGTTGTCAGGACTTTCATATGAAGAAAGACTGGATAGACTCGGCTTGTACTCGCTAGAATTTAGAAGATTGAGGGGGAATCTTATAGAAACTTACAAAATTCTTAAGGGGTTGGACAGGCTAGATGCAGGAAGATTGTTCCCGATGTTGGGGAAGTCCAGAACAAGGGGTCACAGTTTAAGGATAAGGGGGAAATCTTTTAGGACCGAGATGAGGAAAACATTTTTCACACAGAGGGTGGTGAATCTCTGGAATGCTCTGCCACAGAAGGTAGTTGAGGCCAGTTAATTGGCTATATTTATGAGGGAGTTAGATGTGGCCCTTGGGGCAAAAGGGATCAGGGGGTGTGGAGAGAAGGCAGGTACAGATTACTGAGTTGGATGATCAGCCATGATCATATTGAATGGCGGTGCAGGCTCAAAGGGCCGAATGGCCTACTCCTGCACCTATTTTCTATGTTTCTATATTTCTATGGTGTAGAGGGCAAAGAAAGATTGAGCAAAAAAGTGAAGGAAATTAGAAAGAAAGGAGACCAGGTGATAGGATAGATTAGGTAATAGGAGGAGAGTGAGGAAGGATAAAGGAGTAGTGGAAGGGAAGGGGCTTGGTTAACAATGAGAAAGAGAGCAGATAGAAGGAAAACAGGAGCAGAAGAAAAGACAGTCGCATAACAGTATTGCTGCCTTACAGCGCAAGAGACATGGTTTGATCCTGACTACAGGTGCTATCTTTGCAGAGTCTGTATCTTCTCCCTTTAACGGCATGTGTTTTGTCCTGGTGCTCCGGTTTTCTCCCACATTGCAAAGAAGTGCAGGTTTGTAGGCTAATTGGCTTCTGTACATTATTCCTAGTGTGTAGTATAGAACTAGAGTATGGGTGATCACTGTTTGGCATGGACTTTGGAGTTGGATTCATGGCAGTTAGTCTTGGAGGGGAGGATGCTTCTCAAACTGCGGAACATCCTGGACAATACAGCTCACCCCCTCCGTGACACACTGGTCAACCTGAGGTGTACCTTCAGCAAAAGACTGGTTCCACCAATATGCAGGACTGAATGCCACAACAGATCCTTCTTCCCTCTAGCTATCAAACTTTACAACTGCTCTAGTGAGTGTCCCCATGGAATACTCCACCCATAACCATGGTGGAGGAAGCAATGATGTCTCAGGGCAGCCAGAAATGGTCACATTGTTTCTCTACTTATGTACCGTTGACCTTCAATGTCAATACCATTGCTGAGCTCCTTGCTATCAACCTCTGAAAAACCTGACTCAGCAGGGTTTTAAACGCAACTTCAAAGCCTCTTTTCCCGATGCCACTGCTTTGCTTTAAGATTTTAATTTCAAATTTGCATACTGCTGTGCTGAGATATGAACAGCTCTACATGTGATTATTAGACCAGTCATCTGGAGTACATCTCCAGTGTCGTAAGTGAGGCTTGTCCATATTAGTTTCTGGGATTTTAACCATTTTTCCACTGAAAGGATCTAAATATGCACTTATCGTGCAGCTTTCTCCGAAGTGTTTA
Source organism: Amblyraja radiata (assembly GCF_010909765.2). Taxonomy (NCBI): domain Eukaryota; kingdom Metazoa; phylum Chordata; class Chondrichthyes; order Rajiformes; family Rajidae; genus Amblyraja; species Amblyraja radiata. The sequence continues at coordinate 88,801,697 of NC_045957.1, forward strand.
CATTTGCAAGACAGTGGGGCTGGATGGAATGACGGAGCATGACAAACTGGAGGAAATCAAAGATAATTGCGACATTCAGTAACCATTTATGTTCATTCGAGCAGTGACATGTTTTATTTGTTAAGGTTTCAAGATCTGGTTTTTGCTGTGTAGGTCAACAATTATCGTTCTTCCCCAAATGCCTTTGAATTGAGTGGCCAGCTAGAAATTTTCAGAGACCCCTCCACATGTGCAGGAAAGATCTCCAACTGAGCTGGAGCGGCAAGCTGGCAATAATTGCGATGCAACAATGAGACCAAAGTGGGGACCTGAGGGGGAGGGGGGGGGAGGGAGGGAGTCTTCTGCCACATTCGACGGCAGGCAGTAGATGGAACTGTTCAGTGAACATTTGCAATTTTGTCGGCCCTAAAACGTGGCGACACTTGTGTACTGCCTACGTGAGGTTTGCTGTATGATTTTGCCGGGTTGATTGAAAAACAAAACTTTTCACAATGGAGCGATACAAAATGCTGGAGTAACTCAGCGGGGCAGGCAGTATCTCTGGATAGAAGGAATGGGTGACGTTTTGGGTCGAGACCCTTCTTCAGAAATGTCACCTATTCCTTCGATCCGGAGATGCTGCCTGTCCCAGTTACTCCGGTATTTTAGAAACATAGAAACATAGAAAATAGGTGCAGGAGTAGGCCATTCGGCCCTTCGAGCCTGCACCGCCATTCAATATGATCATGGCTGATCATCCAACTCAGTATCCCGTACCTGCCTTCTCTCCATACCCTCTGATCCCCTTAGCCACAAGGGCCACATCTAACTCCCTCTTAAATATAGCCAATGAAATGGCCTCGACTACCCTCTGTGGCAGAGAGTTCCAGAGATTCACCACTCTCTGTGTGAAAAAAGTTTTTCTCATCTCGGTTTTAAAGGATTTCCCCCTTATCCTTAAGCTGTGACCCCTTGTCCTGGACTTCCCCAACATCGGGAGCAATCTTCCTGCATCTAGCCTGTCCAACCCCTTGTAAGTTTCTATAAGATCCCCTCTCAATCTCCTAAATTCTAGAGTATAAACCAAGTCTATCCAGTCTTTCTTCATAAGACAGTCCTGACATCCCAGGAATCAGTCTGGTGAACCTTCTCTGCACTCCCTCTATGGCAATAATGTCCTTCCTCAGATTTGGAGACCAAAACTGTATGCAATACTCCAGGTGTGGTCTCACCAAGACCCTGTACAACTGCAATAGAACCTCCCTGCTCCTATACTCAAATCCTTTTGCTATGAAAGCTAACATACCATTCGCTTTCTTCACTGCCTGGTGCACCTGCATGCCTACTTTCAATGACTGGTGTACCATGACACCCAGGCCTCGCTGCATCTCCCCTTTACCTAGTCGGCCACCATTTAGATAATAGTCTGCTTTCCTGTTTTTGCCACCAAAATAGATAACCTCACATTTATCCATATTATACTGCATCAGCCAAACATTTGCCCACTCACCCAGCCTATCCAAGTCACCTTGCAGTCTCCTAGCATCCTCCTCACAGCTAACACTGCCCCCCAGCTTAGTGTCATCCGCAAACTTGGAGATATTGCCTTCAATTCCCTCATCCAGATCATTAATATATATTGTAAATAGCTGGGGTCCCAGCACTGAGCCTTGCGGTACCCCACTAGTCACTTCCCGCCATTGTGAAAAGGACCCGTTTACTCCTACTCTTTGCTTCCTGTTTGCCAGCCAGTTCTCTATCCACATCAATACTGAACCCCCAATGCCGTGTGCTTTAAGTTTGTATACTAATCTCTTATGTGGGACCTTGTCGAAAGCCTTCTGGAAGTCCAGATACACGACATCCACTGGTTCTCCCCTATCCACGCTACTAGTTACATCCTCGAAGAATTCTATAAGATTCATCAGACATGATTTACCTTTTGTAAATCCATGATGACTTTGTCCAATGATTTCACCACTTTCCAAATGTGCTGCTATCCCATCTTTAATAACTGACTCTAGCAGTTTCCCCACTACCGATGTTAGACTAACTGGTCTGTAATTCCCCGTTTTCTCTCTCCCTCCCTTCTTAAAAAGTGGGGTTACGTTTGCTACCCGCCAATCCTCAGGAACTACTCCAGAATCTAAGGAGTTTTGAAAGATTATTACTAATGCATCCACTATTTCTGGAGCTACTTCCTTAAGTACTCTGGGATGCAGCCTATCTGGCCCTGGGGATTTATCGGCCTTTAATCCATTCAATTTACCCAACACCACTTCCCGGCTAACCTGGATTTCACTCAATTCCTCCAACTCCTTTGACCCACGGTCCCCTGCTATTTCCGGCAGATTATTTATGTCTTCCTTAGTGAAGACGGAACCAAAGTAGTTATTCAATTGGTCCGCCATATCCTTGTTCCCCATGATCAACTCACCTGTTTCTGACTGCAAGGGACCTACATTTGTTTTAACTAATCTCTTTCTTTTCACATATCTATAAAAACTTTTGCAGTCAGTTTTTATGTTCCCTGCCAGTTTTCTTTCATAATCTATTTTTCCTTTCCTAATTAAGCCCTTTGTCCTCCTCTGCTGGTCTCTGAATTTCTCCCAGTCCTCCGGTATGCTGCTTTTTCTGGCTGATTTATACGCATCATCCTTCGCTTTGATACTATCCCTGATTTCCCTTGTTATCCACGGATGCACTACCTTCCCTGATTTATTCTTTTGCCAAACTGGGATGAACAATTTTTGTAGTTCATCCATGCAGTCTTTAAATGTCTTCCATTGCATATCCACCGTCAACCCTTTTAGAATTAATTGCCAGTCAATCCTGGCCAATTCACGTCTCATACCCTCAAAGTTACCTTTCTTTAAGTTCAGAACCATTGTTTCTGAATTAACAATGTCACTCTCCATCCTAATGAAGAACTCAACCATATTATGGTCACTCTTGCCCAAGGGGGCACGTACAACAAGACTGCTAACTAACCCTTCCTCATTATTCAATACCCAGTCTAAAATAGCCTGCTCTCTCGTTGGTTCCTCTACATGTTGATTTAGATAACTATCCCGCATACATTCCAAGAAATCCTCTTCCTCAGCACCCCTGCCAATTTGATTCACCCAATCTATATGTAGATTGAAGTCACCCATTATAACTGTTTTGCCTTTGTCGCACGCATTTCTAATTTCCTGGTTGATACCATCTCCAACTTCACTACTACTGTTAGGTGGCCTGTACACAACACCCACCAGCGTTTTCTGCCCCTTAGTGTTTCGCAGCTCTACCCATACCGATTCCACATCCTCCAAACTAATGTCCATTCCTTTCCATTGCGTTAATCTCCTCTCTAATCAGCAACGCTACCCCACCTTTCTCCTTTCTCTCTATCCTTCCTGAATATTGAATATCCCTGGATGTTCAGCTCCCAGCCTTGGTCACCCTGGAGCCATGTCTCCGTGATCCCAACTATATCATAGTCATTAATAGCTATCTGTACATTCAACTCATCCACCTTATTACGAATGCTCCTTGCATTGAGACACAAAGCCTTCAGGCTTGTTTTTACAACACTCTTACCCCTTATACAATTATGTTGAAAAGTGGCCCTTTCTGATTTTTGCCCTGGTTTTGTCTGCCTGCCACTTTTGTGTCTATCTTCGGTGTAAACCAACATCTGCAGTTCACTATACCTAGGTACATGTGTGAGTAAAGTATAATTGATTTTGTCATTGGGTCTGCTGCTCTGCATGTATATAAAATGTGTTGCCAGTAGAAGCTGGCTGAGAGCCTCAATGAATGGGATGTGGTCTGGGAGATGTCTCTGGTATCACTTCGCTCATGCTGCCAGTGGCTTGGATAATTTTGAAGAGACAGGGTTGGTGGTATCATGAGTTTGTGAGTCATGAAAATGATTAATTGAATCATTGAATCATTGAATTTCTATCGACTAGTCAACCCTGAGCCCATGCTGATCGTTGTTCTTTCCATCACTCTATCCTTGCGGCAACTGAAATCTAAGTTGCTTTCTGCTCTGACGACAGATCTCAACCAAAACATAATTAGCTGCAACAAACCGGGTGGTAGGGTGGCGCAACGGTAGAGTTGTTGCCTTGCAGCGCTTGCAGCACCAGAGACCCGGGTTCGATTCCGACTACGGGTGCTGTCTGTATGGAATTTGTACGTTCTCCCCGTGACTGCGTGGGTTTTCTCCGAGATCTTTGTTTTCCTCCCACACTACAAATATGCACAGGTTTGTAGGTTAATTGGCTTGGTATAAGTGTAAATTATCCCTAGTGTGTAGGATAGTGTTAATGTGCTGGGATCGCTGGTCTGTGGTGACTCGGTGGGCTGAAGGGCCTGTTTCCGCGCTGTATCTCTAGACTAAACTAAAACCTAAACTCAGTGGATCAGGCAGCATTTCTGCAGGGAATGTGATAGCTGATGTTTCGGGACCCTTCTTCAGACTGCTGATCTACAACATGCTCTGACATAGACTGACTTCTACAATTATTTCCTCAAGTATTCTGAAGAATGGTCCCCACCCAAAATGTCATCTATCCAACTTTATGTTTTGATCACAATTCCAGCATTTGCAGTTCCTTGTGCCTCCAAAGACTCTGATTCTCACTCCACAGATGACCTGCTGGGTACTTTTAACATTTGCTGGTTTTATTTCCGACATTGAGTGTTGGCAAATTGTTTATTTTTCAATTTTTGATTTTATTCTATTAGAAACCCATTTGTGAAGAGATGGATTCAGGGGGCTCCTGCATTGCTGCTTGCTCCAGTATGTAGAGGATGCTGGCATTTGCACAAATGTTAACAAGAAGCTCCAAATAAGCATCAGCTCATTTTGTTTAGTTTAGTTTAGTTTATTGTCACATGTATCGAGGTATAGTGAAACGCTTTTGGTGTGTGCTAACTAGTCAAAGGAAAGGCTATACATGATTACAATCGAGTAATCTACAGTGTACAGGGAATAGCATAGTTAAAGTAGGAAATGAGTTGAAGTCGAGGTTTAACCTGGTCAGTGCCACCCTCGAGTATACTCGGGGCAGAGCATACAAGTGAAAAAAAATCTTGTAAGTGAACAGGTTAAGTGAACAGGTGGAATGATTATAATGCATGATTACAGTTCCATTTCTGTGACCATCACACAAAGAGTCGCCTGGCTTGGGCGCCACCTTGGATTTATTGAAATGGATGAGCAAATGGGCATTCCAACTATCATCCACTAACAACATATATTCAATGGATCACACCACCCTCCAACGGTAAAGGTCCACGTGGAAAGCACGAACCACTCTCTAAACCATGACTCAAAGATGACAGCCATTGATGATAAATTTTACCATCACCTTCGCAGCACTGGCATAGCAGTTGGTTCTAGGAGACCAAAAGTTTTTGAAGATCATGACCTTAAACTTCGCTCAATGTCAACAATGACCCTTGCCCTCCGGATATTTCAGTGATATAAACAACGTGGCAGATCCATTAAAAAGCCAGGACATAGAACAGTACAGCACAGGAACAAGCCCTTTGGCCTGAAATATCCGTGCTGAACCTGATGCCAAGTTAAACAAAGCCAGTTCTGAATCCAAACAACCAAGTGTTCATGGATCGCATGTATCTTAGACTTCTGCAGAGATACCACCACCCTTGGCTCTTCAAAATTATCCAAAGCAACAGGCAGCATGAGCAAAGTGACACCAGAGACCTCTCCCAGACCACATCCCCTTCATTGAGGAAATACAATTGATTTGTTGAGGTTCACAGGCAAATACACTCAGCCAGCTTCTACTAGCAGGACATGTTGTCTATATACACAGCAGCAGACTCCTGAAGCCAATTCTAAGCTCTATCAGGGGAAGAGAATAGAAGGTAGGCAGAACAAACAATTCAAAGACATTCTCAAAGCCTCCACTAAAACATTTAACATCCCTACTAATTTGTGGAATTCCTTAGCCCATCTCTATTCAAAATGAAGGAGGAGCATTCTGGATGGCTTTGAGAACCTCAAATCCATTCATTGTAAGTTAATAGAAGCCCAGCAAAAGAACAGTGGATGAAACGCATAATGTTGCAAGATATTACAATAGACAATAGACAATATGTGCAGGAGTAGGCTATTCGGCCTTTGAGTCAGCACTGCCATTCAATGTGATCATGGCTGATCATCCACAATCATTACCCTATCCCTGCCTTCTCCCCGTAACCCCATTATCTTTAAGAGGCCTATCAAGCTCTCTCTTGAAAGTATCCAGAGAAGCGGCCTCCATTAGGCCTGTAACGGTTTCCTCATCTCTGTTCTAAATGCCTTACCCCTTATTCTTAAACCGTGGCCCCTGGTTGTGGACTCCCCCACCATCGGGAACATGTTTCCTGCCTCTAGCGTGTGCAAACCCTTCAGGCTTCTCAGGATATGAACTCCAGGCAGTCACCAGTATATCTGCTTTCAATGGAAAGGTCCACTACTGCTGGTCTTCTGGTTGGGCTGAGGAAACATGTAGTCCCTGAAGCCCAAAACCCTTTAGAATTTGGAGCTGGAAGTTCTTGTTTGAGTTATTGGCCCAATTCGCCATTCCTCAACTGTTTGGATATTCCTTACCAGAGTGTAGAAGGAACTGCAGACGCTGGTTTATACAGAAGATAGAGATAGATTGCAGGAGTAACTCAAAGTGGCTACTTTGAGAGGATGTGGAGAGGATGTTTCCACTATTGAGAGAGGACCAGAGGCTATAGCCTCAGGATTGAAGGATGTTCCTGTCGAAAGGAGATGAGGAGGAATTTCTTTAATCAGAGGGCGGTGAATCTGTGAAATTCAATGCCACAGAAGGCTATGGAGGCCAATGGATAATTTTAAGGCAGAGATTGATAGATATTTGATTGGTATGGGTGTCAGGGGTTATGGGGCGCAGGCAGGAGAAAGCGGTTGAGAAATTGAGATATTGTACAAAAGGAATCTGTAGATAATATTTTCCAAGAGAATGGTTTCGGCTATTCTCAACCAAGTTTTGGAATGATGCTATTTGGTTTTAAAATGGTGTTTTGACAAAGGTCATGTTCCGACAATTTATCCTTTTAAAGTGGGGTGAAGCAGGTAAAGATGTTGGGAGGTCATTGAAAATATTCCTAAGTACTTTGTCCAATGACATCAGGCATACTCAGGTTTATCTGTAGCTTTAAAGGCCAAGAGTAATATAAAATCCCTTTATAAAACTGCAGGGGGCCCTGGAGTACCATTACAGAGATATTCAGTGGCAGGTAGAGTAACCCAGAGAGCTGTGAACTATCAATATTAGACAGTGTATCATGTGTAATGCATTTATAATAACAGGCTCAGGCTGCAGTTGTATTTAATTTCAGAATCACTGGAGTCTTTCACAAGTTTGAAATATAGACATAGAATCATGGAGAACAGAAACAGGCCCTTTGGCTCAACTCGTCCATGCTGACCAGGTTTTATAGCTGAGCTAGACCCATTTGCCTGCATTTAGCCTCAGCTCTGAAACTTTCTGTTCACATATCTGTCTAAATGACTTGATAATGTTGCCATAGTACCTTACTCTCTCATTTCTTCTGGCAGCTAGTGTAACAACTGCTTCTGTGAGAAGAAACTGCCCCTCAAGTTTCTGTTAAATGTTTCTGTTAAATGGTGGCCGATTAGGAAAGGGGGAGATGCAACGAGACCTGGGTGTCATGGTACACCAGTCATTAAAAGTAGGCATGCAGGTGCAGCAGGCAGTGAAGAAGGCGAATGGTATGTTAGCATTCATAGCAAAATGATTTGAGTATAGGAGCAGGGAGGTTCTACTGCAGTTGTACAGGGTCTTGGTGAGACCACACCTGAAGTATTGCGTACAGTTTTGGTCTCCTAATCTGAGACATTCTTGCCATAAAGGGAGTACAGAGAAGGTTCACCAGACTGATTCCTGGGATGTCAGGACTTTCATATGAAGAAAGACTGGATAGACTCGGTTTGTACTCGCTAGAATTTAGAAGATTGAGGGGGGATCTTATAGAAACTTACAAAATTCTTAAGGGGTTGGACAGGCTAGATGCAGGAAGATTGTTTCTGATGTTGGGGAAGTCCAGAACAAGGGGTCACAGTTTAAGGATAAGGGGGAAATCTCTTAGGACCGAGATGAGGAAAACATTTTTCACACAGAGAGTGGTGAATCTCTGGAATTCTCTGCCACAGAAGGTAGTTGAGGCCAGTTAATTGGCTATATTTAAGAGGGAGTTAGATGTGGCCCTTGTGACTAAAGGGATCAGGGGGTATGGAGAGAAGGCAGGTACAGGATACTGAGTTGGATGATCAGCCATGATCATATTGAATGGCGGTGCAGGCTCGAAGGGCCAAATGGCCTACTCCTGCACCTATTTTCTATGTTTCTATGCTTTCACTCTCTTCTTAAAAATATGCCCACTAGTTCCTGATCCCTCCAGCCTGGAATAGGGGCTGTGACCATTCGCCGTATTTATGCTTATTGTGATCTTGTATACCTCTATAACAAAGATCCCATCCCACGCAGCCTCTCCTTATCTCTCAACCCTTTCCGCCCTGGCACATCTTGGTGAATCTTTACTGCACCCTTTCCAGGTTAATAACATCCTTCATGTAATAAGACAACCAGAACTGTGTTTGATACTCCAATTATGATCTTACCTATGTCTTGTACAGCTCCAGGATATCCCAACTTCGTGTACTCGATACTGATGTAGCCAACACCTCTTTCACACCATGTTTATTTGTGTCACCACTTTCAGGAAACTGTGTATCTGTATGCTCGGTCTCTCTGCTCTACAGCATTCTCCAGGGCCCTATCATTAATTATGTAAGTTCTACCCTGATTTAATTTACTAAAATGCACTGCCTCACATTCATCCAAGTTAAATTCCAGCTGCCTTTTCTTTGGCCCAAGTCCCTAGTTGATCAAGATCCTTTTGTAAACTTAGATAAACCTCCTGATTGTCCATGTTGATATCATCTGTAAACTTACAAACTACATTGACTACGTTGACTTGGGCAGCATGATGGCACAGCAGTAGAGTTGCTGTCTTACAGCGCCAGAGTTGTGGGTTCGATCCTGACTACGGGTGCTGTCTGTACGGAGTCTGTACGTTCTCCCTGTGACTGCGTGAATTTTCTCTGGGTGCTCCGGTTTCCTCCCACATATCAAAGACGTTTAGGTTTGTAGGTTAATTGGCTTGGTAAAATTGTAAATTGTCCCTATTGTGTGTAGGAAAGTGTTAGTGTGCACGGATCGCTGGTCAGCTCGGACTCAGTGGGCCGATGGGCCTATTTCCTGCATCTCTAAACTAAACTGAAATTGTTACCACAGATGACAAACAACAGTAAACCCAGCACTGTTCCCTGCAGCACAATCTAAATAATTATTCAAGTCAAGACAAGTCAAGTCAAGTCAAGAGAGTTTATTGTCATGTGTCCCAGATAGGACAATGAAATATTTGCTTGCTGCAGCACAACAGAATATTGTAGGCATAAATACAGATCAGATCAGTGTGTCCATATACCATAGAATATATATGTATACACATAAATAAACAGATAAAGTGCAATAGGCTGTTATAGTTCAGAGTTTGTGTTTAATACGCTGATGGCTGTGGGTAAGTAGCTGTTCCTGAACCTGGATGTTGCAGATTTCAGGCTCCTGTACCTCCTACCTGATGGCAGCGGAGAGATGAGTGAGTGGCCAGGATGGTGTGGGTCCTTGATGATGCTGCCAGCCTTTTTGAGGCAGCGACTGCGATAGATCACCTCGATGGTAGGGAGGTCAGAGCCGATGATGGACTGGGCAGTGTTTACAACTTTTTGCAGCCTTTTCCACTCCTGGACGCTCAGGTTGCCAAACCAAGCCACGATGCAATCTGTAAGCATGCTCTGTACTGTGCACCTGTAGAAGTTCGAGAGAGTCCTCCTTGACATACCGACTCTCCATAATCTTCTCAGGAAGTAGAGGTGCTGATGTGCTTTCTTTATGATTGCATCAGTGTTCTGGGACCAGGAGAGATCTTCGGATATATGCACGCCCAGGGATTTGAAGTTCTTGACCCTTTCCACCATCGACCCGTTGATATAAACGGGACTGTGGGTCCCCATCCTACCCCTTCCGAAGTCCAAAATCAGTTCCTTGGTTTTGCTGGTGTTGAGAGCCAGGTTATTGTGCTGGCACCATTTGGTCAATCGGTCGATCTCACTTCTATACTCTGACTCGTCCCCACCAGTGATACATCCCACAACAGTGGTGTCGTCGGCGAACTTGAAGATGGAGTTTGTACTATATCCGGCTGATTGTAATCGAGGATGACACATTTCCACCAATACGGACAGACTGTGGTCCGTGAATGAGGAAGTCGAAGATCCAATTGCAGAGGGATGCGCAGAGACCCAGATCTGAGAGCTTGGTAACTAGCTTGGAGGGGATGATGGTATTAAATGTCGAGCTCTAGTCAATGAATAACAACCTGACATATGAGTTTTTGTTGTCCAAATGTATATCCAATGAATAACAGCCTGACATTTGAGTTTTTGTTACCCTCTTCCCCTTTCACCAAGCCTAATTTGAATCCAATTGGCTAGCTCACCCTGGATCCCATCTAACCTAATGTTTAGGACTAGACATTCTATTAAAGAGTAGTCCTTGGGCCAATTGAAAGAGAAGAAGCATAATATCCCAAAATATTGAGATATGATCTCTTGAGGGCAAATTAATTTCATCGTCCAGACACTTTCATCAAAATGAAGAATAAAAAGCTGTCCAGGCATCAGAGTTGTTCATAAAATGCAGAAGGGAAGCTGAAATGGGGACTGGGAAATAAAAGAAAGGGGAGGGGAAGAGAAAGTGGAAATAGGAGAGAAAATGAGAAGAAGAATGGAAATAAATGAGGTAGGTAAAGTAGTTTACTGACTGTACTTGCTTTCTGTATTCTGGTATCCTAAATATTGAAGTGTTTCCTAATCTAGTTTAAACAAAAAGTTATTTGTAGTATCTGTTAGCACCTTTGTAATGCTGCTTACACAGGCAAGAAACAGAGGTAAACCTGTCAATGGAATTATCCTTTGTAGAAAGCAGCAACTAACTGAAGTGACTAATCCAACAGCGTATCATTGATAATACCACGATATATCCAGGTCTCAAAGGTGCCTTTACCTCACATTTATCACAATATTGAAACCACGTTCTTAACTCATTGGATATAAGGGCAGAAATTCAATGTTTCTCTACTTACCTTAGAAATTACAGCAGGAGTTGGAAGATCTCACAACTTAACATTTTTACAGCTTATTTCAGTGAGGAGTAAACATCCTCTTCTCTGCCGAGTGGAGATAATAGGTCAAGATGCAAATACTTATACAAAATCCTTATACAAAATCCATTCATCCATTTGCTGTGGGCATAACAAAAGTGAAACAATAAAATCACAATCATTATGCCTTTCGAACAATATATCACTGACAAATTAGTATTCTTGCTTGGCGTACATGAATGTATGTGCACATTTGATTCTCCAGAGATGCTCCTGTCCCGCTGAGTTACTCCAGCTTTCTATCTAATGTGCATTTAATTCAGGTGATATAGAATCACAAATTTATCCTGGGTCTGACGTATTACAATGTATTGGCAGGACATTTTTCTGTTGTTGAAATTCAGTTCCATTAAATTACATTAATTTTGCAGGTAGAAGTTTTTATGTAAAACATTCTGCATTGCCATTGGGGATACATTTCTATGCGAATATCATCTTAAAAAAAAGGAAGTCTCTTCAGCCTTCTGTTTAGAACTGCATTTGAATAGGATTAATGTGCATCCCGCAAAACATCCATTTTATTTAATCTAGGCCTTATTTTGAGAGGGACACATTCACGTGTGGACAATCATATCCAGTTTTAAATAGACATATTGCAATCATACTACTGATTTAAATTGAATTCAATAGAATAAGTTCACATTTATTTGACAGGCCAGAGTTTCTGGGGGTATGAGCACTCTTGTAGCATCACTAAATGTGACAGCCTTCTTTGCCTTCAGCATTTGGCAAAGACTGCAGACTCCAAAAATTCTCCTCATGTTAAAACATCTGTATCTACCACAGACATAATGGGAGTAGGAGCTGGCACAGTGTTGACTTGAAATGGAATAAGCTGTGAAGGAGATAACAGGAATGGCTATCTTTCTCTCCAACAGCTGAACCTTTATAATTATTTGCACGGAGGCTTCTCATACAATTGAAGTCTTATTCACATTTTTGTAGAGAGCGTGGATGTGTTCTCCCCACACAAGTAACACTCAGCATGGTCTTTTATATTCTCTTGGGAGGAGCAGTCAAATGGCCACAATTTGATTAATCCTGTTTCTGTGAGGATTTCTTATTTATGAAATAAAATGCAAATCAAGCAAATGACTCCATATCACATTTAGCAGTGGTTTTCAATCGCTTGTCATATGAGTTTCTCTCTCACATTACCGTAGAGATCTACTGTGTGGCAGCCCCCCCATCTTTCAGTGGCATTTGAATTAAATTGTGAGTGCCGTGCTAATTAACTCATAACTGCTCCATCACAGTGAGGAGGTGCTTGGTGAACTCACTGTGGTGGATGTTAATTTGTGTTTATTGTATGATTTGTAATTTATCATTATTGTGTATGACTGCAGGCAGGGAGAGGGAGAGGGAGAGGGGTGAGGAGAGGGAGATGGAGAGGGGGAGGAGAGAGGGGTGGGGTACAGGAGGAGGGAGGGATGGGGGTGAGAGGTGTGGGGGAGGGGGGAGGGAGGGGAGGAGGAGATGAGGTAGGGGAGGGAGGGGGAAGAGTGTGGATGGAGGGGGAGAGGGGTAGGGGGAGAGAGGGGAGAGAGTGGGGAGGGAGAGGGGGAGGGGGGGGGAGAAGTGGAAGAGTGGGTAGGGAGGGGTATAGGGGTAGGGGGAGTGGTGGAAGAGGGACAGAGGGGTACGGGAAGGGGTGGGGGTGAGAGGGGAGGGAGGGGAAGGGAGGAGGAGAGAGAGGGGTGGGGAGGGAGAGGGAGAGGGTTGGGGTAAGTGGGAGAGAAGTGGAAGAGTGGGGAGGGAGGGGTAGGTGGAGAGGTGGAAGAGGGACAGAGGGGTAGGGGAAGGGAGCGGAGGGAGAGAGGGAAGGCGGGTGGGGAAGAGAGGGATGGGGGTGGGAGGAGGAGAGGGAGGAGAGGGAGAGGGGTGAGGAGAGGGAGATGGAGAGGGGGAGGAGAGAGGGATGGGGAGGGGAGTAGTGAGGGGAGGGGGAGAGAGGTGTGGGGGAGGGGGGAGATGGGGAGATGGGATACCACCATGAGGTACCACCTCCAGTTTAAATTCCATTTGGAATATTTTGGAGGACCAAGAAACCAAGAACCAAGAAACCAAGAGTGGTGGTGCAGCGGTAGAGTTTTGCCTTAAAGGCCTGTCTCACTTGGGCGACCTAATCCGCTAGTTCTGGCGAGTTTGCCCATGACTCATACTCGCAGCATGGTCGACATGAGGTCATAGGAGGTCTTCGTAACTCTCCTTCAAGCTTGAGAGTGGTCTCCGCGTATTCGAGGCCTCAGCAAGGTCGCGGCGTTTTTTAAAATATGTTAAAAAATGCGTAAAAAAGTAAAATGCGTGAGTAAAAAAAGGTCGCCATGGAAAAAATTGATACTTTTTTTACTTGTAGGTTTAGTCGTAGTAGGTCGTAGTAGGTCAGTGCATCCGTGGATAACAAGGGAAATCAGGGATTGTATCAAAGCGAAGGATGATGCGTACAAATTAGCCAGAAAAAGCAGCATACCAGAGGACTGGGAGAAATTCAGAGACCAGAAGAGGAGGACAAAGGGCTTAATTAGGAAATGTAAAATAGATTATGAAAGAAAACTGGCAGGGAACATAAAAACTGACTGCAAAAGTTTTTATAGATATGTGAAAAGAAAGAGATTAGTTAAAACAAATGTAGGTCCCTTGCAGTCAGAAACAGGTGAGTTGATCATGGGGAACAAGGATATGGCGGACCAATTGAATAACTACTTTGGTTCCGTCTTCACTAAGGAAGACATAAATAATCTGCCGGAAATAGCAGGGGACCGCGGGTCAAAGGAGTTGGAGGAATTGAGTGAAATCCAGGTTAGTCGGGAAGTGGTGTTGGGTAAATTGAATGGATTAAAGGCCGATAAATCCCCAGGGCCAAATAGGCTGCATCCCAGAGTACTTAAGGAAATAGTTCCAGAAATAGTGGATGCATTAGTAATAATCTTTCAAAACTCTTTAGATTCTGGAGTAATTCCTGAGGATTGGTGGGTAGCAAACGTAACCCCACTTTTTAAGAAGGGAGGGAGAGAGAAAACGGGGAATTACAGACCAGTTAGTCTAACATCGGTAGTGGGGAAACTGCTAGAGTCAGTTATTAAAGATGGGATAGCAGCACATTTGGAAAGTGGTGAAATCATTGGACAAAGTCAACATGGATTTACGAAAGGTAAATCATGTCTGACGAATCTTATAGAATTTTTCGAGTATGTAACTAGTAGCGTGGATAGGGGAGAACCAGTGGATGTGGTGTATCTAGACTTCCAGAAGGCTTTCGACAAGGTCCCACATAAGAGATTAGTATACAAACTTAAAGCACACGGCATTGGGGGTTCAGTATTGATGTGGATAGAGAACTGGCTGGCAAACAGGAAGCAAAGAGTAGGAGTAAACGGGTCCTTTTCACAATGGCGGTCAGTGACTAGTGGGGTACCGCAAGGCTCAGTGCTGGGACCCCAGCTATTTACAATATATATTAATGATCTGGATGAGGGAATTGAAGGCAATATCTCCAAGTTTGCGGATGACACTAAGCTGGGAGGCAGTGTTAGCTGTGAGGAGGATGCTAGGAGACTGCAAGGTGACTTGGATAGGCTGGGTGAGTGGGCAAATGTTTGGCAGATGCAGTATAATGTGGATAAATGTGAGGTTATCCATTTTGGTGGCAAAAACAGGAGAGCAGACTATTATCTAAATGGTGGCCGATTAGGAAAAGGGGAGATGCAGCGAGACCTGGGTGTCATGGTACACCAGTCATTAAAAGTAGGCATGCAGGTGCAGCAGGCAGTGAAGAAAGCGAATGGTATGTTAGCTTTCATAGCAAAAGGATTTGAGTATAGGAGCAGAGAGGTTCTACTGCAGTTGTACATGGTCTTGGTGAGACCACACCTGGAGTATTGCGTACACTTTTGGTCTCCAAATCTGAGGAAGGACATTATTGCCATAGAGGGAGTGCAGAGAAGATTCACCAGACTGATTCCTGGGATGTCAGGACTGTCTTATGAAGAAAGACTGGATAGACTTGGTTTATACTCTCTAGAATTTAGGAGATTGAGAGGGGATCTTATAGAAACTTACAAAATTCTTAAGGGGTTGGACAGGCTAGATGCAGGAAGATTGTTCCCGATGTTGGGGAAGTCCAGGACAAGGGGTCACATCTTAAGGATAAGGGGGAAATCCTTTAAAACCGAGATGAGAAAAACTTTTTTCACACAGAGAGTGGTGAATCTCTGGAACTCTCTGCCACAGAGGGTAGTTGAGGCCAGTTCATTGGCTATATTTAAGAGGGAGTTAGATGTGGCCCTTGTGGCTAACGGGATCAGAGGGTATGGAATGAAGGCAGGTACGGGATACTGAGTTGGATGATCAGCCATGATCATATTGAATGGCGGTGCAGGCTCGAAGGGCCGAATGGCCTACTCCTGCACCTAATTTCTATGTTTCTATGTTTCTATGTCAGCATGTTAGTCATAGGTAATCGAGGGTAGTCGAAGGTAGTCAAAGGTAGAAAAAGGTAGTCGTAGATAGTCTTCAACATAGTCGAAGGGAGGTTGAAGGAGATCAAAGGAGGTCGTCTTCACTCTTCACTATTCGGTGTCAAATTTTCCCGAAATTAGTCATAGCTAGTCATAGCTAGTCGAAGCTGGTCTTCAACATAGTCAAAGGAGGTCGAAGGAGGTCTTCTACATAGTCGAAGGAGGTCTTCAACATGTCATTTTTTCAAACTCTCCTAAACTCGTCTAAACTCACCAATTAGGTCGCCCAAGTGGGACAGCCCCTTTACAGCGCCAGAGACCTGGGTTTGATCTTGACCACAGGTGCTGTCTGTACAGAATTCAGAGAAAACCCATGTTGCTGCATGGGTTTTCTCTGAGTGCTCCGATATCCTCCCCCCCCCCTCTAAAGACGTACGGTGTGTGTAGGTTAATTAGCTTCAGTAAAAGTTATAAATTATCCCTAATGTGTAGGATAGTATTAGTGTACAGGGTGATCACTGGTTGGTGCAATCCCAGTGGGCCGCGCTGGATCTCCAAACTATAAAGTCTTAAGAGTGCTTGCGGCCATTGGATTTCATTACATTTTGTCCCTTCTGTTAAACTTTTCAGCGAAAACTACACATCTACGACATAAAGTGAAAAGTTTTATTCTGAGGGAGCAAAAATTTACTCTCATTAATGTTCTACTGAGTAATGAGAGTAAATTTTGCTCCTTCAGAATAAAACGTTTAACTTTTTATAGTAATTGTGTAGTATTCGCTGAAAAGTTTAGCAGAAGGGACAAAATGTACTGAAATCCAAGCCAGTGTTTATGGAGAAACATGGCAAGCTGAGGAAATATGTGCAACCGGTTTATTCAATTGTGTCATGGAGTCGTACAGCACAGAAAGGGACCCTTGGCCCACCATGTGCATTCAAACTTTTTTGCTATCCACATAAATCCCTTTTGCCCACATTAGGTCTATATCCTTTTATGCTTGACTAAATGGTTGTCTGAACGTATTGATTGTATCAGATTCCACCACTTCCTCTGGCAGTAAGTTCCAGAAATTAACCATTCCCTGTGTAAATAACTTTCCCTTTATTTTTTGTTACCCAATATGCTTCCCCAGTCTTCACTGGAACAGTATCTGAAATTCAATAACCACATAGTTAATTGATATTTGGTGTTAGGGATACAGTGTGGAAACGGCCCCTTGGGCCCACCGAGTCCACACCGATCAGCGATCCCCACACATTAACACTATCCTACACACACTTTACACCGAGCCAATTAATCTACAGACCTGTATGTCTTCGGAGTGTGGGAGGAAACCACAGATCTTTGCAAAAACCTATGTAGCTCACAGGGAGAACATACAAATGATTTTGTATATCTATCACTTAAATTATAATTATGGTTCTCTCTCTGTACCACAAACTTTAACATTAACCTCAACATTCCATTATGCATATTAGATTTGTTAAGGGCCTGCCCCACTTTTAAGATGGCGGATGTGCAGGAGTGGGCGCCGTCTGTGTATGGCAGCCTGCCCGCAGTCCGTCTCTACACCTTTTTTTATTTTATTTTATTTTAAGTCCTGTTAAAAAATGTTAGTGGAGGTCTTCTATGTGGGGGGTGGGGGAAACTTTATTTCTTAGTCCCCTACCTGGTCGGAGAGGCAGCATCCCTCCAAGCTGCTTCTTCTCCCCGTCCTCGCGGCCTACCATCGAGAATGGAGCGGCGTTTACTGTCGGGACCGGCCAGGACTACAGCTTCGGCGGCGGTGGCGCAGCGCTGGGATATCAACACGGAGCGGGCAATGCCTTACCGGGTCGCCGTGTGGTAAGCTCCGGAGCGCTGTGGCCGTCGATCCGAACATCGCGGAGCTGTGGCTGCGGGCGTCCGGCCGCGGGCGGCGCTGGATTTGGAGCGCCGCAGAGCCAGGGTTCGAGTTTGCCGGGGTCGGAGCTCCAACCGGCGCGGCCTGAGGGCTACGAGTGCCCCGGTCTCCGGGGAGGAGGCAGCCGCTCCAGACTTTTCCAAGCACTGAGGAATGTTTCGCCCGACGCCGAAGTTCCATCTTCACGGCAAGAGGGCCCTGAAAATCATCGGACTGGCTGCACGGCCACAAATGGGCCCCGACCTCGGGTGTTTCACAGAGGAAGAGGACTTAACTTTCTGGTGCCTTTCCCCACAGTGGAAAGTTTTGATTCTGCTGTGGGGGGACGTTTGTGTTGAACTCCATAATGTGTTGTGTCCATTTTATTCTTTTTTTTTTTAACCTTTTTCTATGGTTTGTAATGGAACTTATTATTTAATTTATGTAAAGCACTTTGGTGTCAATGCGAGTTGACTTAAAACGTGCTATATAAATAAAACTTACTTACTTACTTACTTACTTACTTACTTACTTACAGGTGACTGCCAGCACAGGTCGCCAAAATTTTCAACATGTTGAAAATTCAGCGGCGACCAGAAAGACGCTATGACTCTATGGAGACCTCTCACGGCCATGGATAATCATTACAACGAGTCACGCTGCACCGGCCCTGAGATAAAAACGATTTGTTATCTACCACTGTTAGCACTTGTTAACAGCCAGTAGTTAACACGTAGTTATATCAATACATCGATCCACATTCCTCAGTAAATGTAATTGTGTTTTGACCAAGTATTAATGACGCAGCGTTCCTTTGAATAAAATTCATGGGAGAATTTCTTAACTCACTGTCATTGAGGGCTCCGGACCGCGAGCACGAGCTTCTTCTGGTATGCAGGTAAAGTCAATCATCCACGTTATTTTATTATTCTCTCACTCTCTCTCTCTCTCCTCTCTCCCTTCTCTCCATTATCTCTCCCTCCATCCCTTGTTCTCTCTCCCTCTCTCGCTGTGTCTCTCTGTCTTTCGCTCTCTCCCTTTCTCTCTCTCCTGCTCCCCATCTCGTCTCTCTCTCGCTATCTCATTCCCTCTCTCTCACCCTCTCACCTCGGCATTCCTGGAATCATTTGTCATTTTGCGGGGACGGCTGCATCTGCGGTTCCTTCCTGTTGGCGGGAGGGTGCCCTGGCCCGTGGTGGCTCCTGGTCCGTTCCCTCCGCGGGTGCCGCCTGGCCCGCTGAGTTCCTCCAGCGCTCAGTGTTTTTTGTTTGGCTCTGGAGTTGAAGGTGGACACAGGGGGCTGGGGTGGCTCAGCGGGACGGGTGGCGGCTCTGGGGAGTGGGTGGTGTTTTGGGTCGAGACCCTTCTTCAGACAATCACAAGTACTCTCACCGATGCGAGTTCAGTTCAGTCTGAAGAAAGATCTTCTCTCCAGAGTCGCTGCCTGTCCTGCTGAGTTACTCCAGCTTTATGTCTATCTTCAATTTAAATAAGTTAAATAAAAAACACAGAGTGCTGGGGGAACTCAGCGGACTAAATTTCGGCAACCTATCACGGGTGCCGGCAGTCGCCTGTAAAGGTCACGAAAGTGGGACAGGCCCTTATAGGTGATGTGAACACACACTCTATATCACACTAGGTAGCATCCGTGGAAAGAAAATAGAGCTATGTTTCATCATAACTGGGACTTTTACATTTTTTGAGGAAGGGTCTTTGACCTGAAATATTAACTTTGTTTCTCTCTTCACAGATATGATCTGACTTGGTCCTTTCACTGGAGTTTAGAAGGATGAGGGGGAATCTTATAGAAACATATAAAATTATAAAAGGACTGAACAAGCTAGATGCAGGAAAAAACTTTCCCAATGTTGGGCGAGTCCAGAACCAGGGGCCACAGTCTTAGAATAAAGGGCAGGTCATTTAAGACTGAGGTGACAAAAAACGTTTTCACCCAGAGAGTTGTGAATTTATGGAATTCCCTGCCACAGAGAGCAGTGGAGGCCAAATCACTGGATGGGTTTAAGAGAGAGTTACAGTATATAGAGCTCTAGGGGTTAATGGAGTCAAGGGATATGGGGAGAAGGCAGGCACGGGTTATTGATAGGGGACGATCAGCCATGATCACAATGAATGGCGGTGCTGGCTTGAAGGGGCGAATGGCCTCGTCCTGCACCTATTTTCTATGTTTCTATGTTTCTATGTTTCAAGCTAATGTGCTGATTATGAAAGGAATCAGCGTATTTACAGGCCACATAGCAGAAGCGTCCACGTTGTACGGGGCTTGAATCTGGAAGTATCCTGAGCTAATTCTGCTACTACCGTCATCTATTGCAACGTGATTGCTCCCACTGATTGTCACCGGAAGCTTGTGTCCTTTTCAGGAAGGACGATGACAGTGATGTCAACATTTGGAACATGGAAGATGGACATGAAAGAAGAAGAGCGTATTTACTTTATTAGGTGTTTGAGACAATTCTGAGAATGCATTTCGCCCTTGTATAGCAACAGCTCTGGTCTTGACTGCCTGAACCTTCAGAGTGATGAACACTGCACAGTCCATCAGTGGCCCATCACTTCCTTCCATCCAGTCCATCTGCACGGTGCATTACAACAGGAAGGCAGGAAGCAATGCCAAGGGTGCGTGCCACATTGGCCATTCCATTTTCTCTCTTCTAGGTTGGCATCAGTACTGTGGCAAGATCTTGCCAAATTGTAGCACTCAACTGCACTTTGCAATGGAGTTATAGGAACAAAGTTGATGCTTGTTGAGGATTGGTTTTGCACCTCGTATGCTACTAACATGGGCAGTGTAGGTTTGGGTGTGTGGAAAGCTGGAAAAATAAAGAATGAAAGGCAAATCAAGGTGTAAGGCAATTTAACCATATAATCTCTGATTAAAATGACAGGATAGATTAAGCAATCACTTTGCAATGATAGTAAGGCTACAGGGCAAGAAAACATATTTTATGTTTGTGTCAAAAACCATTTGTTTTCCCGCAATGTCTGCTCATTTAAATGGTATTCTTGCACTTTCTGTAAGGTAGTGCTCCATGCAGTTCCTGATTATGGGATGAATATTTAAAGAACTCATTTGCTATGTCGCTCTTCCAGGGAGATGCTAAATGCATTTTGTTGTCTCTGTACTGTACACTGACAATGACAATTAAAATTGAATCTGAATCTGAATCTGAATCTGAATCTGTGGCTTACAAAAGAGCTGACCATTGTGTAACTCAATCAACAATTTTGCGAGCACTAATATATGACTGGTCTAGCAAATTAGCGGAGAGACTGAAGGAACGGTAGATGCTGGAATCTTGAGCAAAACACAAAGTGTTGGAGGAACTTAACAGGACATAATCTTTGGAGGGAGTGGACGGGCAACATTTTGGGCCAAGAACCATCTTCATTCTGAAGAAGGGTCCTGACCTGAAATGTTGCCTGCCCATTCCCTCCAAAATTAGCTAAGTGTTTGGACAAAAATGAAGTGGTGCAAACAAAGGAACTTGGGACAAGGGCAGTAAAAGGAGAAGAGCTTAATTCACACAAAGAGAGCTGCAGGTTATTCTACAAGAGGTGTTTGCATTGGCTTAAGCAGCACATTCCTTAGAACATCAATCCAAGATACATGGCAAAAGATGACAATGCCAGGTCCTCTGTGAAGTTTGCCATTGAAAAGTCATCCAACATACAATTGCATTAAGTTACAACATCTGGAATATTGCAAAAAATACCTTTGCTTCAAAGGGCAACTCCTCAGCTTACAAATAATGCATTGGTCTAGTTTAGTTTAGAGATACAGCACGGAAATAGGCCCTTTGGACACCGAGTCTGCACCGACCAGCGATCCCGACACATTAACATTATCTTACACACACTAGGGACAATTTTACATTTACCTCAAGCCAATTAACCAACAAACCTATGCATCTTTGGAATGTGGGAGGAAACCGAAGATCTCGAAGAAAACCCACGCAGGTCATGGGGAGAATGTACAAACTCTGTACATATTGCACTCATAGTCAGGATCGAACCTGGGTCTCTGGCGCTGTAAGGCAGTAGCTCTACGGCTGATTCACCATGCCGCCCTAGTACTTATGGAAATGTGCTATTATTTATACAATAATAATTGATGTACTGGTCATCTTGCAATTTATAATGGAAAGCGTTAATGTTGATTTATATCAACCAGGAAAACTAACTAAATCTGACTAAACATTTTACAAATATTGTCACCATCCCTTGCAAAAAAAAACCTGACAGCTGAACATGAGCTCTGACTTTAGGTCGAAGACATATGAAAACAAATAACCAGGACTTGGGTCTCAGACTTGTTCTGACCATACTTACAGATACATTCACAATTCCATCACTCTTACTGTGAAATACAAATGGACAGTCACCCACCATGGTGATTTAGATGTCATGGAAGAAAGATATAGGTGTGGAAGGCTCCTAATCTCTTTCAAAAAACAAACTATCAGACCTGTGAGAGCAATGTCTTGGTGATGGTGACAAATCTTGTTAACAAACAAAGATTCCAATGGTTGATGCAATTCTGTGGTTTTTGGCCGAACAGGTTGGTCATGGCCCCACAGTTATTTTGCTTGCTTCATCTCATACAGTGTTCTTTCAATAGCTGAAGAAAAAGAGTGACCATTTGTCAGATTAATAACCAGGAATGGAGACAAAAGATGTAACACAAACTCAATCTATCGTACTGCAAAATGTTTGAGGTTGAAAACACAGTTTAATTAATTGTATAAAACATCAAATACACAGTAGTCTTTTGCTCTGATGGCCCATTCTATGACCAATGGAAAGACAGCTTCACTCTAAGCATCAAGGGTATGGCAGTATTTTTATACAATTTCTGTAATCTACCCATCGCAAATGCATGTGATTACTCATTCGCAATAATATTTAATTCAAATAGTATTCACATAGCTTTTAGTTTAGAGATGCAGGCTGAAAAGAAACTCTTTGGCCCACCGAGTCCACGCCGCCTAACGATCCCCACACACTAATGTTATCCTACACACACTGGGGCCAATTTACAAGTATATCAATCCAATTAACCTGCAAACCGGTACGTCTTTGGAGTGTGGGAGGAAACCAGAGATCCCGGAGAAAACTCATGCAGGTCATGGGGAGAACATACAAACTTCATCCAGCCAAGCAGCCATAGTTAGGACCGAACCTGGGTCTCTGTCCTGTAAAGGGCCTGTCCCACTTGGGCGTCATTTGCGCGTCACGCAGATGGCTCGCGAAGATTTTGTACATCCCAAAATCCTAGGATACCGCACGTGGCCGCGCGTCGCTGCCTACGTCACCACGCACCATGCGCACGTAATGCGCACCATGCGCGCATCATGTGCGCGTCATGATGCGCGCGTCGTGATGCGTAAATTATGTCGCGTAAATGACTCACAAATGACGCCCAAGTGGGATAGGCCCTTGAGGCAGCAACTCTACCGCTGCACCACTGTGCCACTCTGCACCACTGTCACGCCAGTAGTGTTACGCGCATGCGCTAGGTATCTTAGTGTTAGATGAGCCTTCAAATGCCCATTATCCATGTTTAATACTGTATTTACTATGTGGAAAGATGGGGTGATATCGACTGGAAAATCCACAATCTATTATTTGCTTGTCAGCGTCTGCAGGCTACCCTTTCTGGGCCCCATGTGAGGTGATATTGATAAAATTTCTCATTTCTCAGTTACTGCCCCTCCTTTGTTCACATATACCATACATGAGCAATCATACTTGCAATTTTCTTTTCTTTCCAGCCTTCTAAATTTGGCTGTTAGATAACAAACATGCTTTTTACAAATTCACGTTTGAATTCCATCAGCCTTCTGCTTGTGGCACAGCCCCAAAATGACATAAATGAAGGCACTACTGACAACCTATGTACCGTGGCTCTAATAAAATACTAACCTTGTCTTAGTTTAGTTTAGGAACAATTGATAGTAGAACCAAAGAACTGCAGATGCTGCTTTATACAAAAGATATAACCCTTTTTCAGATTTGAATCCGAAATGTCACTCAGCGTTTTTCTCCAGAGATGCTACCTGACCCGCTGAGTTACTGCAGCACTTTGTGTCTATCTCAGTTTAGTTTAGTTTAGTTTAGTTTATTGCCATGCGTACCGAGGTAGAGTGAAAAGCATGCTATCCATTCAGCGGAAAGACTCTCCATGATTACAATCAAATCTACCACAGAGTAAACATACAAGACAAAATAAATAATGTTTCATGCAAGATAATGTCCAGTAGTTCGATTATAGATAGTCCAAGGGTCTCTAGTGGGGTAGATGGTAGCTCAGGACAACTCTCTAGATGGTGATAGGATGGTTAAGTTGCCTGATAACAGCTGGGAAGAAACTGTTCCTAAATCTGGAGGTGTGCGTATTTACACCTTTGTACCTCTTGCCTGATGGGGGAAGGGAGAAGAGGAAGTGCATTGGGTGAGACTCATCCTGATTATGCTGGTGGCCTTGCCGAGGCAGCGTAAAGTGTAGATAGAGTCAATGGAAGGGAGTTTGGTTTGTATGCTGGTCTGGGCTGCTTCCACAATTCTCTACAAATTCTTACGGTCTTGGATGGAGCTGTTCCCAAACTATGCATCCTGATAAAATGCTTTCTACAGATCATACGTAGAAGTTGGTGAGAGGTGTTAAGGGCATGGCAAACTTCCTAAGCCTTTTAAGGAAAGAGAAGTGTTGGTGTGCTTTCTTAGTCATTGCTTCAATATGGCTGGTCCAGGACAAGTTGCTGGTGATATTTACTCCTAGGAACTTGTGGCTTCCAACTATCTCTACTTCTGTCGATGTATACCACGGTATGTGCACCACTTCGCTTCTTGAAGTCAATTACAATCTCCTTTGCTCTGCTGACATTGAGAGAAAGGTTGTTGTCTTGACACCAGATCACGAGAATTTCAATCTCCTTCCTGTACTCCGTCTCATCATTATTTGATATCTGGCCCACTACTGTGGTCTGCGAATTTGTAAATTGAGTTGTATTTGTATTTGACTGCACAGTTGTTGGTGTATATGTAGTAAAGAAGGGGCTGAGTATGCATCCTTGCGGAGCATCTGTATTAATGATTATCGTAGTAAATTATTTGTCTTCAAAGCCTGGCACAATTAATCACATCTTTAATCTCTCCTCAGTTTTTCACCAAATTGGGACTGAACTCACCTGGCTTCATTTTTATACAATTAACCGAAGAACAAATTGAATTAACTCCCCTTCCAGATTTTACAACATTAACTTTGTTTATTGCATGACATTCCTTTGTCAACCTCCATTTCCTAACCATTGGCTCCACCATTCTCCTGGCAACAGTCTAAGGCTGAACCTAGTTGATGTGACTTAGGTGACATATTTCATCCCATGACAGACTTCTGAGCTCGCGTCTGCAACACCACTAACACAGTCGACCACCAGTTCTGTAAAACCAGCATACTTTGTCTTGTCTCAGCTGAGCTCCCTGTCTATCAATGCCTCAAAATTCTCAACTTTTTTTCAAATCAATCTTTTGTTTCACATATTTCCCATCATGTCCTCATTCAGCAATGTAACCTGCTGAGCTATTGCACTCCTGGAAAGCATACTTGTGCATAGGTCGATTTTAAACATTTCGATTTTGCACATTGACAAGGTGAGGGAATTAGAAAAGATAAAGAAAGGCTGGTGTGAGGTAGCTGGATACAAAAGGAATGAGAAAATGACAGAGAAAGTGAAACATCTGAGCAAATGAAAAGTAGAAATACTTGGGGAAATGGAAGCATTAATGAAGGAATACTTACATGTAAATTATACCACAAAAGATCCAAGAACTCAATATGCACATTCATATAATAAGTTTCATTTCTTACAAGAAGTATGTATTTGTGCTAATGATCAGAATTTAGTTGGATGCAAGTCTACTATTGAAGTTGATGACTTTGTATTAGTGCAAGGTAGCATCTGCAGTTCTTTCTCAAACATTTTGTATTAGTGCAAGATTTATTTGGCCAGCCATTATTAAACTTTGAAAGGTTAGCTACATGTGCATTGAAATACACCCTATTAACAACTTTGATTGCTACCATGAAGAAACTCTTAAAGTAAGGTAATAATATATATTTTAAAATAATAATAATAATAATAATAATAATAATAATAATAATAATAATAATAATAATAATAATAATAATAATAATAATTATAATAATTATAATAATAATAATTATTATTATTATTATTATTATAATAATAACCATCATCATCATCATCATCATCATCATAATAATAATAATAATAATATCAGCTGATTTTTGTTTCTGACTGCAAGAATCATTTTGATTTAGGACTGTATGATTCTCCACATCACCCTCTATGGAGGCAATTCAAAATACCTCTGACCACAATGAGATCTGTAACTAAATAATCTGCAATTTAAAAGCTTTGGTTTGGACTGAGCCAGTTGGAATAGTTTGAAGCAGACAACTTCATGAGGCAAAGAAGCTAGCCAAAAAAGTTTAACGAAGCCCAACAAGCCAATAGATGTAAACTTCATGAGAGCTGAGACTAAACAGATTATATTTTCTTCTGTCAAGTACTGTAGCCATCAAAGTGCATTGGCTCATAGTTGTATTTTAATGAAAGATGCACAACAGTACAAGCCATAAAGTAGAAGTACTTTAGTAAATGGAGTAAGAGAAAATTAAAACCAGTCCCTAAGCTTAATTGGAGTACGATCATCAGCTTGCTAAATGAGATTTGTGAGAAGTACAGTTCTCATTTTGGCTTCAAAAATGTGAAGATGATCAAATATCTTTTGTGTATAAAGGGACTGCAGATGTTGGTTTACACCGAAGATAGGCACAAAATGTTGGAGTAACTCCACGGGTAGGCAGCATCACTGGAGAGAAGGAATGGATTACATTTCAGGTTGAGACCCTTCCTCTGAGTCTGAGGAGAGGGAGTCTAGAGATATGGAAGGGTAAAGGGGCTGTCCCACTGCAGTGACCTAATTGGTGAGTTTAGAAGAGTTTAGGAGAGTTTGAAAAAGTGTCATGTTGAAGACCTCCTAAGACTATGTAGAAGACCTCCTTCGACCTCCTTCGACTATGTTGAAGACTAGCTTCGGGAAAATCGGACACCGAATGGTGGAAAGTGAAGACGACCTCCTTCGATCTCCTTCGACCTCCCTTCAACTATGTTGAAGACTATCTACAACTACCTTTGACTACCTTAGATTACCTTTGACTACCCTCGATTACCTACGAATAACATGCCGACCTACTACGACCTACTTCGACTAAACCTATGAGTAAAAAATATATAGATTTTTTCCATGGCGACCTTTTCAGCATGTTGAATAATACGCCGTGACCTAGCTGAGGCCTCAAGTACGTGGGGACTACTCTTGAGCATGAAGGAGAGTTACAAAGACCTCATAGGACCTCATGTCGACAATGCTGCGAGTATGAGTTGAGGGCAAACTCTTCTAAACTCGCCAATTAAGTCGCCGCAGTGGGACAGCCCCTTAAGTTTAGTTTTAGTATAGTTAATAGATACAGCACGGAAACAGGCCCTTCGGCCTACCGAGTCCGTGCCGACCAGCGATCCCCATACATTAACACTACCCTACACACTAGGGATAATTTTACATTTATATCAAGCCAATTAACCAACAAACCTGCACGTCTTTGGAGTGCGGGAGGAAAACCAGAGGACCCGTAGAAAACCCATGCAGGTCACAGGGAGAACGTACAAACTCCGTATGGGCAGCACTCGTAGTCAGGATCGAACCCGGGTCTCTGGCGCTGTAATGCAGCAACTCTACTGCTGTACCAACGTGCCACCCTTAACAACAGATCAAAGCAGACACTGATCACGGAAATATAGAATGATTTATTGTTAGCTGAGGGGAAGTTGACAGCGAGGCATAAAATCAGTAACTCGGGTGGGGGAGGGATGGAGAGAGAGGGAAAGCAAGGGTTACTTGATGGCTTCTACTGTTAAATATCTTTTGAGCATCATACTGAAACCCTGTATAAACTCACTTCAGAAGAGCATGGTAAATCCCATGGCTCATGGCTTAAGGTAACTATATAGTGTAGTTCCCAGTACTGACCCAGAGTAACCTGGAGTTGTGTGATGGTGTTAGGCGCTCCCCCCCCCCCTGGTGAATGCTATGTACTTACCTTTCTCTGTTTCTCTCCCGAGTACAGGCCTCGTGGC
Organism: Amblyraja radiata; assembly: GCF_010909765.2. NCBI lineage: Eukaryota > Metazoa > Chordata > Chondrichthyes > Rajiformes > Rajidae > Amblyraja > Amblyraja radiata. The sequence goes on from NC_045957.1 coordinate 88,829,594, forward strand.
TGTGAGTCTGGAATCAAGGGGTTAAACGCTCCTGTACCCGATTGGCCAAGCTGCATCAGGTGACGGGTGACTCATCTGAAGCTTAAATACCAGAGTTTCCCAGGATTCTCTCTCTTCTTCGTAGACCCTGACTTGTGAGCAGCCTGCTGGTGTCAGCTGAGGAAGGACTGGCCACATGGCATAGAACTTTGTGTACTTTCACCATTACTTGTTAACAAATATTGAATTGGGACGGATAAGGGCTGACCTTAGTGTTTTTGTGTATTTTGTTTCAGGGTTATATCTCTTTAGGCAGGTTTTAGAGTCTCCGGTTCGACGGTCCATCATGTGGCTGGCTGGGGCACTGTTTAATTGTTTGTTAGTCCATCCATATCCCTGACTGGGTTGTTTGAATCAGGTTTGGGTTTTGTGTTCCATTTAAAAATTAAAACTATTTTTGAACTTGAACCTGTTTTTTGAATTATGTTACGCGGCTCTGAAGCACCTGCATTCGGGAGTCGTAACAAAATGGGGCTCGTCCTAAGTTTTGAGGACCCCAGACGTTTTTGGGGTTTTTTTTGGTAGGCTTCTGGTGACTGAGGAAGTCTGTGTGTGTGAGGGGATTTTTTCTTCCCTGCTTTGAGGCAGTCTGTGTTGTGAGGGAATTTTTTCTTCCCTGTTTGTGGTAGCATTGGTGCCCAGGGTTTAGCTGGTGGTTTGGTGCTACATTAGAGATGGAATTTAAGGTGGAAGAGTTTGTTGAGGCTCCTAGTTGGGAGTTGTTTGATAGATGTACGAAGGAGCATTTGATTTTGCTGGCTGAGAACTATGCCGTGCCTATTGACAAGCATTCAAAGAAACACTCCATTAAATCGGAGTTGTGGGCTGCGTTGGTGGAGGGTGGGGTTTTGCCTGGCTGTGCAGACAGTCCCCCACCTTCTGTTCAGCCAGTTCAGAACATGGAGGCCGTCATTAAACTGAAGGAGATGGAGCTTGAGTCACAGAGAATTGCCTCTTTGTTAAAAGAGAAAGAGCTCATGCATGTTCTTGAAATGAAACGGCTTGAGCTTGAGGAGGAAACCAAAAGGGCTGAATTTCAGCTGCGGGAAAAAGAAATAGATAATTCCCGGGTTTCTACTAGGGAACGGGAGTTTGATATGAGCAAGAACATCCGCCTGGTTCCCCCGTTTCGTGAGAAGGATGTGGACAAGTTTTTCACAGTGTTTGAACGGGTGGCTTTGTCCTTGAAGTGGCCTAGGGACGTGTGGACCTTGCTATTACAGTGTGTCCTTGTGGGTAAAGCACGGGAGGTGTACTCGTCTTTGTCTGTTGAAAGCAGTCTGGACTATGAGTGTGTGAAGTCTACAGTATTAAGGGCTTATGAATTAGTTCCAGAGGCGTACGGCAGAAGTTCCGGCGCTTTAGGAAGTTTGATAGTCAGACTTATGTGGAGTCTGCTAGGGAGAAGGAGGCACTTTTTGACAGGTGGTGCGCTTCTCAAGGAGTGAAGGATTTTGAGCTACTGCGGGCCTTGATGATTATGGAAGACTTTAAGAACTGTCTCCCTGAGAGGGTTGCTATTTACCTTAATGAGCAGAAGGTGAATGAGGTGTCTAAGGCCGTGGTGTTGGCAGATGAGTATGTATTGACTCATAAATCTGATTTTGTTGGGTAATCCTATAGTTTTGGTGCACGGCCTGTTGATCGTGGTGGTGTCGCCGGTGGCAGTGTCAAAGCTGTTTCTGTGACTGCAAGTGGAAGCACGTTAATACAGGGGGAGGTCCAAGCTGATAAGGTTGACGGAAATTTGAGGACTAAGGAAGGTCCTGTGTGCTACTATTGTAGAGGGAAAGGGCACATGTTAAAGTCGTGTCCCGTTCTGAAGCAGAAAAATGCAAAGCCTGTGGCTTTGGTGGGTACACAGAAGGCACCTGTGGTCCCTGAGGTGCCTGAGTCTGATGAGTGTAGGAATTATTCTGCGTTCATCATGAATGGTTTTGTTTCTCTAGAGGATGGGGGTGATAGAGTTCCAGTATCCATCTTGCGTGATACTGGTGCTACTCAGTTCCTTATATTGGATAGTGTACTGCCGTTTTCTGGGGAATCATCGGTTGGGTCAAGTGTCCCAGTGGTAGGATTCGGGATGGATGACATGGTAGTGCCTTTGCATACCGTGAGTCTCGAGTCCGAGTTGGTTTCAGGCCAGGTGACTGTTGGGTTACGGCCGTGTTTTCCCGTTGGGGGAGTTTCTGTGATTTTGGGGAATGACTTGGCAGGAGGTAGAGTTTTAGTTATTCCTGAGGTGACGGCTGTTCCGATGGTGCAGAGTCCTGATAGATTGGCTATGCAGCATCCGAGGGTCTTCGCAGCTTGTGCTGTCATGAGGGCTATGGCTAAGAGCCAGGCGAAGTTTGAGGATGTGGTGGACCTGAGTGAGGGCATTTTTGGGGATCAGGATGATAGATCCTGTGTTGTGAAGGGTGTTTCTACATCTCAAGATGGGGTAGTGTCTGGAAATGTGCCGGTGTCGCTGTCACGTGACCGGCTGGTTGAGGAGCAAAAGAGTGATCCAGGTTTATCTGATCTGTTCGACTGCGTGGTGCCTGAGGGGGATATGGATTCCACAGCCAAGGGGTATTTTCTAAGGGATGGCTTACTGATGCGAAAGTGGTCTCCCTTGGATATATCTGGGCATGATGATTGGAGCGTGGTTGATCAGATTGTGATGCCTCATCGGTATAGGGACGAGATACTCTGTTTGGCTCATGATGGTGCTCTGGGTGGACATTTGGGGGTCAATAAGACGTATGACCGTATCTTACGGAATTTTTTTTGGCCAGGGTTGAAAAAGGACGTGAAACAGCAGTGCAGGTGTTGTCACATTTGCCAGGTGGCAGGAAAGCCGAACCAATCGATTGTTCCTGCGCCTTTATATCCAATCCCTGTGGTCGGTGAGCCGTTTGAGCGGATTCTAGTTGATTGTGTGGGTCCTCTACCTCGGACAAGGGTGGGCAACAAGTTTTTATTAACAATTATGTGTGCGTCTACCCGCTTTCCGGAGGTGGTCCCTTTGCGTAGAATTACGGCCCCTACCATTGTGAAGTCTCTCACTAAGTTTTTTTCGTTGTTCGATTTGCCCAAGGTTGTGCAGAGTGACCAAGGTTCCAACTTCATGTCGAAGGTTTTTGGTCAGGTAATGAAGTTGTTAGATATTGAGCATTGTTACTCCAGTACGTATCATCCTGAGAGCCAGGGGGCTCTCGAGAGGTTTCACCAGACTTTGAAATCTATGTTGTGGACTTACTGCCTGGAGTTTGAAAAAGACTGGTGTGAGGGGGTTCATCTAGTTATGTTTGCGGTGCGTGAGGTCGTGCAGGAGTCTTTAGGGTTCAGTCCTGCTGACCTGGTGTTCGCGCATACTGTACGTGGTCCGTTGAGGGTCCTGAAGGATAAATGGTTGCAGGAGGATACAAAACGTAGTATTTTAGACCACGTCTGTAATTTTCGGTCTAGACTGAGGAGGGCATGCGAACTGGCAATGGGTAATCTTGCTTCTGCTCAGTCTAGGATGAAGGACTGGTTCGACAGGAAGGCTTCTAGTAGGACTTTCTCTCCAGGTGACAAGGTCCTGGTGTTATTGCCTATTCCTGGTTCCAGTCTGCAGGCTCGGTATATCAGGTGGTTAAGAAGGTTGGTGAGAGGGATTACGTTATTGGTACCCCTGATTGGAGGCGTAAGACTCAGCTCTGTCATGTCAACATGCTGAAGCAGTACCATGAGCAGGAGCCTGTGGAGGTTGATGGGGAGGAGCTGTGTCCTTCGGTTTCGTCTAAGCCTGTTTTGGCTGCAGTGGTGCTGCCCCCTGACACGGGTGGTGATGTGGGTGAGGCACGGTTGTCTGTGGCAGTGACGCAGGGAACGCTGTGTAACTCTGAGGCTTTGGAGTCGCTTCCCTTGCGGTTGTCTCATTTGATTGAAAGTCAGCGGGGTGACTGCTTGCTTTGGTGGAGTCAAATGGGTCACTGTTCTCGGATGTACCTTCTCAGACGTCTGTGCTGCAGCATGACATTGACGTGGCCGGTGCTGCGCCAATTAAACAGCATCCGTATCGGGTCAACCCTGACAGGCGTCATCGTCTAAGGAGTCAGGTTGACTATATGCTGCGGCATGGCATTGCTGAACCTAGTTGAAGTCCGTGGAGTTCTCCGTGTCTACTGGCTACGAAGGCTAATGGGGAGGACAGGTTTTGCACGGACTTTCGGAAAGTGAATGGTGTAACTAAGCCGGATTGCTATCCTCTCCCACGGATGGAGGATTGCGTGGATCGTGTGGGAAGTGCATCTTTTGTGTCTAAGTTGGACTTGTTAAAAGGGTATTGGCAAGTCCCTTTGACTAGGAGGGAGATCTCTGCGTTCGTTACGCCTGATGACTTTCTTCAGTACACGGTAATGGCATTTGGGATGCGCAATGCGCCGGCAACCTTCCAACGGTTGGTGAACATTGTATTGTCTGGTTTGTCCTGTGAGGCATACCTTGATGATTTGGTTGTGTGCTCCAGGTCGTGGATCGAACACATCGATCATCTGCAGGAGGTATTTCATTGTCTAGCGGAGGCAAACCTAACGATCAATCTGGGGAAGTGTGAGTTTGGCCAGGCCACAGTAACGTATCTGGGTAAGGTGGTGGGCCGGGGTCAGGTTCGCACTCTCGAGGAAAAGGTGGGGCATATTGTCGCATTTCCTGCTCCAACCTCTCGGACTGAACTCCGTAGGTATCTGGCTATGGTTGGGTACTATAGAGGATTCTGTCCAAACTTCTCTGCGGTGGCTGCCCCTTTGACGGATTTGCTGAGTTCGAAGGTAGCTTTTGTGTGGTCCGCAGAGTGTCAACAAGCCTTTGATCATACTAAAAGTCTTCTGGTGCGCGCACCTGTGCTTGTGGCACCTGATTTTGAGCGTCCATTTAAGCTGGCAGTGGATACTAGTGATCGTGGGTTTGGTGGAGTTCTTCTACAGGATGATTCAGATGGGGTGGAGCATCCAGTTTCGTACTTCTCTAAGAGGTTTAATCGTCATCAGAAGTGGTACTCCACCATTGAGAAAGAAACCCTTGCTATTTTAATGTCTCTGAATCATTTCGAGGTTTATGTTGGCTCCTCGAATGTCCCTGTCATCGTACTCACGGATCATAATCCTTTGGTATTTTTGCAGAGTATGAAGAATAAGAACCGGCGGTTAATGAGCTGGAGTTTGCAGCTGCAAGACTACAACCTGGAGGTCAGGCATATCCATGGCAAGGATAATGTCTTGGCTGACGCATTGTCGCGCCAGTAGTGTTTTAGCTCCTGAATAGTTTCTGGGATTTGGTGGTGTTTTTTCTCTCTTCTTCCGAAACTTATTCAGTATCTTTGGGTGGGGGTGTTAGGCGCTCCCCCCCAGGTGAATGCTATGTACTTACCTTTCTCTGTTTCTCTCCCGAGTACAGGCCTCATGGCTGTGAGTCTGGAATCAAGGGGTTAAAGGCTCCTGTACCCGATTGGCCAAGCTGCGTCAGGTGACGGGTGACTCATCTGAAGCTTAAATACCAGAGTTTCCCAGGATTCTCTCTCTTCTTCATAGACCCTGACTTGTGAGCAGCCTGCTGGTGTGAGCTGAGGAAGGCCTGGCCACATGGCATAGAACTTTGTGTACTTTCACCATTACTTGTTAACAAATATTGAATTGGGACGGATAAGGGCTGACCTTAGTATTTTCGGGTATTTTGTTTCAGGGTTATATCTCTTTAGGCAGGTTTTAGAGTCTCCGGTTCGACGGCCCATTACGTGGCTGGCTGGAGCACTGTTTAATTGTTTGTTAGTCCATCCATATCCCTGACTGGGTGTTTGAATCAGGTTTGGGTTTTGTGTTCCATTGAAAAATTAAAACTATTTTTGAACTTGAACCTGGTTTTTGAATTATGTTACGCGGCTCTGAAGTACCTGCATTCGGGAGTCGTAACAGATGGGCACTGCACTTCCTGAAATGACCTTACGTTAGATTCATTTAATGGATATTCATAGTGGTATCCAGTGTGGATTGACTTGTCAATGGAAGTTCAAGTCAATATTATATCGGAGATTTACATTCTATTCCTTGCAAGGAAATGAGGGACTCAAAGGCTTAAAAGTTTTGCTGCTGGTATTGGTTCAAATACACCTTTTGGAGTGACTTTCAATGACTCCCTTAGAGGTACCTCAAACAGTTCTGGCAAAGTTTAGTAAGGGAGGCTCATTGTGTTCAGATCTCCAGCAAACCTTACCCACAGAAGAAGTATATTTTGTTGTAAGAAATATCTAAGGTAAGCTAGCTTGGTTTAAGGAGTCGGGCTGATAGTGGAGGACTGTTTTTCAGATTGGAGTCCTATGATCAGAGGTGTGTTGCAGGGATCTGTGCTGAGTTCACTGTTGTTTGCCATCTATATTAATGATTTGTTGACAATGTATGTCAGTACATTTGCAGGTGACATCTAAATTGATGGTGTGGTGTGATGGTGTGGTGTAGGAAGAATATCTAAGTTTATAGAAGAATATGGATCAACTAGCAAAATAGGCTAAGGAATGGCAAAACAAATTTAACTCAGACAACTGTGAGATGAGATGCAGGAAAGAAATGCTGATGCTGGTTTACATCAAAGATAGACACAAGATGCCGGACTAAGTCTTTGGGTCAGGCAGCAGCTATAGGGAAAAGGAATAGGTGACATTTCAGGTTGAGCCCCTTCTTCAGACTTCATCTTCAGATGATATATATTTTTAAATCAAACAAGGGAGGGACATACAGTAAGTTGTAGGGCCTAGGTGAGTGTTGCAAAGCAGAAAGACGTAGGTGTTTAGGTAAACATTTCCCAGAAAATTGGGTCACAGGTAGACAGGGTGGTGCACAAGGCATTTGGCATATTTGCTTTCATCAGTAAGTGTATTGAGATCAGGATTTGGCAATGTTATGCTACTGTTATACAAAACACCACTGAGATCACATTTGGACTATTGTGTGCAGTTCTGGTCACCTGGCAATAAGCTGAAATAGTGTAAATGAATGTGATATTATGCTTGCTACAGTGAGTAAAGGTGGCGCTAACACCTGCTTTCATGGTCAGCCCAGAATTTTAAATCAATTAGTCCAAAGCATTTGTCAGTGGAAACGTCATCTGTATAGATGGGCTTTTTCGTTCAGGTTTTTGACCTGCAAAGTTAACTGTTATTTCATTTCAACTGATGTCACCTGACCTGTTGAGTTTCACAGACTTTTCTTGTTTTTATTCCGCATTGCCAAATTGGTCCACATTCTACCCATTTTTGGTCATAAAATGGATGTAACCTAACAATTTTCAGGCTTAGGTGTAGAACTTCAACAGTCCACGTGTAATGTATTGATGGAAGAGAGGACGGGAAGATTGCGTGCAGCTCCAGGTTTTGGTGCTTACTGAATGTCTCCCTTTGACATGTCTCCCATTATTCTGTCCCCCTTTGAGCATGAAATATTTGGAACTCTTTAAAAGAAACCCCATTCATATTTTTTATCTTATCAATTTATATTCTGTTGTTTGTATTCTTCAGATATTTCTCTTGCAAATATCCTCTAACTGCCGCCATCACCAGGTTCCACAATAGCTTCTTCCCAGCAACCATTAAGGTCCTGAACACGACAAAAAACTAACTAAACGATAAACTACGAACTGTCTTTGGTTGCACTAAAGCTTTTTGTACTAGCATTGGAGATATAAATTTATATATTTTTTTAAACTTTTATACATTACCTATGAATATTATGTTTGCAGGCCTGTTACTCTGCTGTAAGTAAGAATGTTCTGTGTCGGTACAGATCACTAACAATTGTGACTTGACTCTTGACTATTTAAACCACCCCTGATTTGAAACTCCTCTGGTCTGCTGATGCGCTGTAAAATGATTTGATTGCTGTTACTTCTCAGTGACCTTTTGTGAACATTTTGCTCTTTTTAGCTCCGTGAAAATAGTTCCCATATGGTTTGAATGAAAAGACACAAGAAAATCCAATTCATCAAAATAAAGCAGAATATTTTATATCCACTGTGAACTGAATGCAGAGTTCTGTTTTCCAACTGTAGGAATAAGGTGGAGGACAGATTCCACCATTAATCGATTTAAGACACAAAGGTTAGACAAAAGGGTTTGGAGCACAAAAGAAAAGCATTCATATTATCAAGCCTGTAGCTGATATAATTGATTTGTACTTCAACTCTATTCAACAATGACAATAAAGGATACATTACTTTTTTTTTTTGGTAGCACATGCCTGAAATATGTTCTCAATAAAAATTCACCCATTTCAGACTTGAATGTTACAATTTATCCAGCATTCTATGCTCCATGGTGAAGCCAGTTCCGTCACAATAATAATAATAATAATAATAATAATAATAATAATACCATTAATTTGTCATTTGAACCTCACATGAAGTTCAAACTAAATTTGGTTTCTGCAGTCATACAAGAAAATAACCAAGACACACACCAACACAATTTACACAAACATCCATCACAGTGAATCTCCTCCTCACTGTGATGGAAGGCAAAGTCTTGTCTCTCACCTGCTCTCCATTCCTCTCCCGGTCAAAGTCAAAGCCCCCGGCGGGCGCTAGCAATTCCCACGGCCATTTAAAGCCACGCGGGGCAATGTAAGGCCCTGCTCCGGGTCTTGATGTTGGAGCCCCCGGCGGGTGCTAGCAAGTCCCACAGCCACTTAAAGCCGCGCGGGGCGATGTAAGGCCCTGCTTCGGGTCCCGATGTTGGAGCCCCCGACGGGCGCTAGCAAGTCCGCGGCCATTTAAAGCCGCGCGGGGCGATGTAAGGCCCCGCTCCAGGTCACTCTCAACCCCGCAATTCGAGCGGGAGAAGTCGCCGTTGCCGGTGCCCCGCAAAGCGGTCTCCCACCGGGGACCCGCGAGCTCCCGGTGTCACCATCCACCAGAGTCGGGTCGCAGCAGCGCGCCACCACAGCTCTCCACGCTCCAAAGCCAGCCAGCTCCACGATGGTAGGTCCGCAGCTCCGCAGGCTCCGTGACTTGAGCTGTCGTTCCGGTTGGAGGCCGCTCCACGGTGCTGGGCCCCAATGGCAACGGAGACCCGACAGGGAAAAGGTCGGGTCCCCGTACAGGGAAGAGATCTAAAAGTTTCCCCCACCCACCACCCCGCCCCCCACACATACACAGTCAAAAACCCACCTCAACTATACCCTCAACAGGACAATAAAATAAAAAAAGACAGACGGACTGCAGAGGCCGCTGCGACGTCAATCGCGATGCCCACAGCTGACGTCCTGGTGCCATAGCAACAACCTAGAGCTCAATGCTCTTAAGACAGTGGAATTGATTGAAGACTTTAGGAGAGCTCCCCCTCCCCTCACCCCACTCACCATCAACAACACCACAGTCACATCTGTGGAGTCTTTTAAGTTCCTGGGAACCATCATCTCCAAGGACCTTAAGTGGGGGGCTACCATCGACACCACAGTCAAAAAGGCACTACAGAGGATGTACTTCCTACGGCAGCTGAGGAAGCACAATCTGCCACAGCCAATGATGGTCCAATTCTACATGGCCATCGTAGAGTCTGTTCTCACCTTCTCCATCATGGTCTGGTTTGGCTCAGCCACCAAGCACGACACCTGGAGGCTGCAGCGAATCATCCAATCAGCAGAGAAGATTATTGGCTGTAACCTTACCTCCATTGATGAACTGTACACTGCAAGTGCCAGGAAGCGAGCGGGCAAGATCATCTCTGACCCCTCTCACCCTGGCCACAAACTCTTTGAATCGCTTCCCTCTGGCAGGCGACTCCGGATTGTCAAAGCTGCCACAGCCAGACATAAAAACAGTTTTTATCCACGAGTAGTTGCTCTACTCAACAGCCAAAAATCTGTAGCCTCCCTTTGATCTGGTATATTGTTGGTTCACATGCTTGATCAATGGTGTTTTATCATTAATGTCTTATTATTATTAATGTTTAGTGTTTTCTGAGTCATTCGTAACTGTCACTGTATGTCATGTTGTTACTTGTGGGCGGAGCACCAAGGCAAATTCCTTGTATGTGAATACTTGGCCAATAAACTTACTTACTTACTTACTTACTTACTTCAAGACTCTACCAGCCCATTCTGTGAAATACGTATTTGTTGAAGTCCTTTCTAATTGCCATGGTTCAGATGTTACGTTTTTGCCTTCTTTTTAGTTTAGTTTAGTTTAGTTTAGTTTAGAGATACAGGCCCTTCGGCCCACCGACTCCACGCTGACCAGCGATCCCCGCACATAAACACTATCCTACACACGCTAGGGACAATTTACATTTATATCAAGCCAATTAACCTACAAACCGTTATGTCTTTGGAGTGTGGGGGGAAACCGAAGATCTCTGAGAAAACCCACGCAGTTCAAGGTGAGAACGTATGAACTCCTTATAGACGGCACCTGTAGTCAGGATTGAACCTGAGTCTCTGGCTCTTTAAGGTGCGACTCTACCGCTGTGCCACCATGCTGCCCTAGTTTGGATTCACCCAGAGTTTCTCTCAAAGCACCCCCCAGTAAAAGTCTAAGTCAGGGCAAAACATCTTGATTAGTTCACCTGCCATCTTCTAAAACTTAACATAAAAAAACTATGTTTATGCAACTAAAATTTAACTCTGCAGTCCCCACTAAGGATATTGTCCTTATCTCCCAACCCACCTCATTGCGGCCCTTGCACTTTTTTTATCTGCACTTTATAACAGTAATGCTATAATGCTGTAACGCTTTACACAATCAAGCTATGATTCAGCAATCTGGTATTTTTCTCTTTGCATTACCTTTTCTACTTGTGAATGGCTTTACTATGCTCATGTATAGTATGATTTGACTGTATAATATGCAAACAAAATGTTCCACTTTACATTGGTACACGTGATAAAAAATAAACCAATGCCAGTTCTACAGATATCCATTGTCCTTCTGATAATGCTATGATGTAACATCTCCAATGCTATTATATGGATATATTATCAATATTATTAACTATTAATAATATATATATATTAATAATAGCTGTAAAAAGATTGTCTTTTAGTTTAGATTAGTTTAGTTTAGAGATACGGCGCCGAAACAGGCCCTTTGTCCAACCGAGTCCGCACCGACTAGCGATCCCTGCACATTAACACTATCCTACACTGGATTTATAGCAAGTCAATTAACCTACAAACCTGTACGGCTTTGGAGTGTGGGAGGAAACCAAAATTCACTGGGAAAACCCATGCAGGACCCGGGGAGAATGTATAAACTCCGTACAGACGGTACCTGTAGACAGGATCTAACCCGGGTCTCTGGCGCTGTAAGCTCTGTAAGGCAGCAAATCTCCCGCACCACCACCATGCCGCACAATATAACAAAGTTATTGGATTGCAACTCTAAGGAGTTTCTGCTTCTTTTGTGCAGAGCTCTATTTATACTTCATCTGGACCACGGAGTTCAGCTGCAATGGAAAATCTAGCAAAATCCTTGAAATTGACTTAACCAGCTAAAGTGACAAGTTTAATAATTTGTTAAAATTCAGTCTTTATTCTTCTGTACCCCTGTGTTGATAAATATTAAATATACAAGTCTTATCGGGACAGTGTAACTTGATAATTTTTCCACCCTTCCATAAATCTTCCATTATAAACAATTAATATTGACTTAATAATCTCAGCTAATCTTATTGACAGTAAACGCAGGGCAAGAAAGACTGGCAAATGTTGGACATTAAAAAAAAAGCTGATGGTGCTGAGATCATTCCAATTATTGTGCTGATGGGATAGGATTCACCAGAACTTGAGAGATAAATGGTGTATGCTTTCTTGCTTCTAGTTCTTAAGGTCTTAAGCAAGCCTTGGCATTAGCAGGCACTTGAAGTCAAGCCAGAACACTTCTGATCGGGGGGGAAGAGGGATTTGGAGGGAGTGAGAGGAAGGGAAGGGGGGTGAAGATGGGTGGATGGATGAAATGAAGTTGAGTTTGGAAGTATTCGGAATAGTGCTAGTGCTCTTCGAATGTGAGGGACACATTTTGGTCAGGAAAGGAAAAGAAAGGTGGGAGAGAGGGAGAGGGTGACTGGACAATGAAGAGGTAGGAAGTGCGAGTAGGAGGAGGAAGGAGGGAATTTAGAGGAAGGCAGAGAGTGAGGAAGGGCAGTATGGCGTGGAAGAGGGACAGAGGAAAGGTGGGGGAAAGAGGGTGGAGAGATGAAGATAGCAAGTGGAGAGGGATGTGGAGGGAATAAAGAGACAGAATAAGAGAAGGGAAGTGGGTGAGTGGGAGGTGGAGATAAGAAGACAGATAGGCAGAGATAGGGTGGGAGGAACAATGGGAAGAGGGAGAGATTGTGAATGGGGTAGAGGAAGATGAAGAGGAGGAGGAGAGGAGGAAAGGGGAAGAGGACAAGAGGACCTGGAAGGAAGTGAGAGAAACGGATTTGAATGGGAGGACAGATAAAAATAGAGTAGGCTAGATCGTAGGGGGTGCTGCTCTGGCAGCAGCCATGTCAGCAGCGCGTCAGTTTTTTCAACTTTAAATTTTTTTTTTAGTATGTTTTAAAGTATGTGTTTAATGTTCCTTTGTGTGTTTTGTGTGGGGGTGGTGTGGGGGAAACGGCTTCGGTCGCCTCCTCCATGGAGAGGCGACTTTTTCCAGGTGGCCTAACATCAAGGATCGGCGTGGCCTTTCTCGGAGACGCGCCCGGGACTTCAGCGGCGGGCGCAGCGTGGACTCTCGTTGTGGAGCGGGTGAGCCCTCGCTGGGGCTCGCTGGAGGGGAGCGCTCCGTTTCTCTGGCCTGGGGCAGCCGGCAGCCTGAAGTCGCAGCCTGAAGTCGCGGTCTGCAGAGCTGCAGCTGGTGCGGCGTCTACAGCCCGGGATCCCTCGTGGGGGACCCGGGGGAAGAAGAAGCCATCACTGCCGGCCCGTGGCCAACTTCTACCGCGGGGCCGGCATGGACTTACCATCACCCCTGGAGGGGAGCTTCGACCGCCGGCCCTGCAGTCGACGATGCTTCTGGCTGCGGCGGAGACTTTAAATCTCGACCGCCGGCCTGCGGCCTACAACAACTTAAAGCCGCGGTCTCCGGTGAGGAAGAGCTGATCCTGGACTGACTCTGGACTCTGGTCCTGTCCACGGGGGGGAAATGGAGGAGGACTGGCCAAATTTTGTGCCTTCCACCACAGTGATGAATGCTGTGGTGGATGTTTGTGTTACATTTTTATTGTGGTTGTGTGTTCTTTATTATTGTATCGCTGCTGACAACCCAAATTCCACCGACCCTGGTTGTGTGGTAATAAATTCTATCTTAATCACTGGTTCCATATTGAGAAAACTTCCCAAATTTAAATACAACATTGTCTCCTCTGCATTATATCATAATATTATACTTCACCCTCAATTTAATTTTCCTGAGCTGCAAACAACAGACCCACTTATCCTCAGAGTTGCAATGGCAGAGATTTGTGCCAGAGCAATCCTCTCAGCAGGGACTTCCAGGAATGTGTGGGGTCCTTTCTGATGCAGATCAAGTCATGTCCACAATAACAATAACTTGGCAGCAAACCACATTCATAGCAACTAGCAAACCCCATGGTTAGAAGTTTGATTTTATTCAATGAATTTGCAAAGATGGTTGGTACAGAAGTGAAAGAAAAATCCTCTTATCCCAGCAATGCTCTTACAGTAACAGTCAGCATGGAAACAGGCCCTTCAGCCCAATTTGCCCACACTGACTAACATGTCCCATCTACACTATTCCCACCTGCCTACCTATGGCATATAACTCTCGAAACCCATTTTATCCATGTATCTGTCTAAATGTTTCTTAAACGCTGCAATAGTACCTGCCTCAACTACTTCCTCCGGCAGCTTGTTCCATACACTTGCCACCCTTTGTGTTAAAAGGTCACCCCTCAGGTTCCAATTAAACCTATTCCCCCTTACCTTAAACCTACGTACTCTGGTTCTTGATTCCACTTGGCAAGAGACTATGTATTTACCTGATCTATTACTCTCCTGACATTGTACATCTCTATAAGATCATCCCTCATTCTCCTGCGCTCCAAGGAATAGAGTCCTCGACTGTGCATCCTCTCCCCATATCTCAGGCCCTTGAGTCCTGGCAACATCCTCGCAAATCTTCCCTGCACTGTTTCTAGCTTGACAGCATCTTTCCTTTGACATGGTACCCAAAACTGAACACAATACTCTAAATATGGCCTCAACATCATCTTATCTAACTGCAACATGACCTCCCAACCTCTATACTCTATTCTAGAATTGATCCCCTTGTAGCGGGGACTTCAGGAGTCCAGCCAAGAATGAGGCGAAAACGAGTTGTGTGAACGAAAAGGGTGTTTATTACTGCACTGCACTGCTTCCAAGTCCAACCCCGTGACTGGGCGTGACCCGACCTTAAATACCCCGGTTCGGACCCCAAGACCTAACGCCTCCCACTCTGAGACGCTCAACTCCTCCCTCCTGAGCCGAGGGTTCGCTACCCGTGGCTAGCCACCAGGTACCGCCACACCCTAGTATTTGTGGATTATTGATTTGCAGCAGGTTCATTGTTTTGCAGCACAGCATAGAGCTAGTTGGACAATTGTGAATCTGCACGGTGCTTGATTCTTTTGCTTTTTTCTACTCCGTGACAACCTCAGTCCAACTTGTCCATGCCAACCAAGATGCCCCATCTAAGCTAGCCTTGTTTCCTCATGTTTAGCTCACTTCCCGCTAAATCTTTCCTATCCATGGACCTTTCTAAATTATTTTAAATGTTGTTATGGTCCTTGCCTCATCTACTTGCTCTGGCAGTTTGTTCCATATATCCACTACCCTCTGTATGAAAAAATTGCCTCAGGTTCTTATTAAATCTTTCCCCTCTTCCCTTAAACCTATGATCTCTTGTTCTCAATTCCTGTACTCTGGGAAAATTCTATTCCGATCATGATTTCATACAACTCTGTAAGATCACCCTCAGCCTCCTGCACTGCAAAGAATAAAGATCTTGCCTGACCAACCTCTCCCTGTATCTCTGGCCCTGGAGTCCTGGCAACATCCTCGTAAAACTTCTCTGCACCCTTTCCAGCTTAATGACAACTTTCCCACAGATGTCATTAAATTGGAACGTTTGAGTCAGAAAGACACACTGATGGTGACTTCAGATGCCGGTTAAGAGAAAATAATTTATCTACACCACTATCAGGTTATGAAGAGCATAAAGGGCCTGTGCCGCTTGGACGACCTAATTCATGACCTTTTTTACTCGTGGACATTTTTCATCATGCTAGATAAAATGCCCCGACCTACTTGATGCCACGAGTACCTACGACTAGCATCATGACCTACCTACAACCTACCTACGCCCTCCTACGACCTCCTACGACCTCGTGACGACCGTGCTGCGAGTATGAGTCAAGGACAAACTCGGCAGAGGCCGTGAATTAGGTTGTGAAAGTGGGACAGGCCCTTTAGCATGCAAAATAAGTAAGCATATCTCTGTTAAAAAGGAGTTTGCAATCTGTTTCAGTTTTTTTGTGCTCATATATTTTATGTCTAGCTTTTTGTTGGAAGGATTTGCATTGGAAGTCAAAAGAAAGCAGACTACATAGGTCCAGATGTTTTCCAATTCATTTGATACAGGCCAGCAAATAGGTCCAAGGGTGGAGCAGATGAGGGGTGGCGTTACAATCTGTCCAGCCATTTTTGAATTCTGTGATAATTACAGCAGACATCATGGCTGCCAAGCTAATGTTTCTCCAAGCAAAACTATTATCTGTTGCCCAACAGCATATAGAAAACTAGTTTATGATACAACTTGGACTAATTGCGTTTCGTTTAAATTGTGCTTACCAGACAGATGATTCATTTTTTTCCCAATCTGAAATAGAAATCAAAGGAATTAAATTATGTCTGGTGGAACTATGTAGCAATTAGACCCCTTATGAAATAATCAACAGATGAATATGTATGAGTACATGAGATTTCACAACATGCTTACTGAGTGATTCACTTATGGCTGTGTTACCAATTGCCTGAGGGAGCTTATGGTTGACTCGTTTTTAAATGATTAAAACAAAATTTTAAAGACAAGTGATCTGGACAGCAGTTGCCTCATTAATATAACTGATTGATGGAAATTGAATGTTAAACTGACAAAGCACAGCATTTTTATGTCAATAAACTAGTGTTTTATGTCGAAGATTTAGATACGGACACTTTCGAGTTTTCAAAACACATTTTCCATTGTCCTCAAATGTCTTAACATTTGACATCACTTTTGATACTTTGAATTTGTAAATTGTTTTATTGTAATAATTAACTGTGTTATGAGCACTATGCATGTACCTCCACATGCATGCGTGTGTGTGTGTATATGTGTCCATGTCCATATTTGTGTACAGGCACATGTGCCCATCGAGATATAAAAGTGCATATGGTTGTGTGGCCTCTCACACCGCTGTGTGTGTGCCAGTTTTGTGTCTATGGATTGGGGGTGGATGATGAAGGCATGTGAATTTGATCATTTTAAAAGAAAATTTGGTTGTTCTGGCTGACTTCCTTCTTCAAGTCAAATCCATTTATACTGCAACAGCAAATCCACAATAATTCTTAACTCTGAAAATCAAAATGTTTTACCCAACCAAGCAAGAACTAAATACCTAAAGAAGACTGAATACTGCCTACTAAAGAACTGTGAATCAAATAATTTTCATGGAAATAAATATATTAGATAATTAGAAACATTTATTTATTTTCTTAAACCCACGCTGTCGCTTTGAAAGATGACTCAAACCCTTCTGTTTTTAACCATGAATCATGTAAGTTCTGCCTCTTCAAATGTCTGCTGGAGTCCTTTTCATATTTTTATTGGGATCAGTTTCCACCTTTTTAGGTTCTGACAAATTTCTCAGTGAAGGATAAGGGATGGTTATATGTTATCTACATAACCTCTCATCATCCCCTTATCATGTATCTACACACTGTAAATAGCTCGATTGTAATCATGTATTGTCTTTCTACTGAATGGTTGGCATGCAACAAAAGCTTTTCCCTGTGCCTCGTTACACGTGACACTGAAACTGAAACATCACCTTTCAAAGTATCAAGTTGAGATACACAGGCTGAATGTGTGAATCTTATGATAAAAGGTCAGTGGACCAGAAGATGGCATTCAGTGGTGTGTTTTCTCTGTGTATTTTAAACATTTTAAGGCCTTATTACAAACCACTAAAAGGAAGACTTTCATGTTGACTTGGCCGGGAAATGAGACGAGCAGCAGGAGACAAGGTGTAAGGATAATGGGCAGGTATTCAAATTGCTGGTTGTGACTGGTGGAGTCCCACCAGGACCTGCTTTGCGGCTGTAATTATTCATTGAATTTCACTTCGATGATGGAATAGAAAGTTGTGCATCCAAGTTTGCTGATGGCACTATGATGGCTGGCATTGAAAACACTGTGAATAGCAACATTGAATTACGTGGAGATATTAATAGAGTGAAGGAATGGATAAAACTCTGGTAAGTGGATATATAACCATGGGAGAATATTAGATCATCTACTTTGGTTCTAAATAGAATAGAATAGAATACATTTGACTTGCCAAAATAATAGAAGCAGTAGAGGTCTACATAAACTTGGGGATGCTTGCACATAGATCATTATAGAAAATACTCATCATCGCCAGGGAAAGAAATATAGGGCAAACTAATGGGATTAACTACTAACAAGTCACGTGGACCTGATGGTCTGCATCCTGGGTGTTTAAAGGAGTACATGCAAAGGTACTGAATACATTGGCAAGAATACTCCAAAATTTCCTGGATTGTGGAGAGGTCTGAGAGGACTGGATAACTGCAGTAGTAACACTATTATTCTAAGAAGGAGGACGACAGAAAAATGGAAACTTTTCATTTCAGGAAACAAACTGGTAAATCTCTTCTACATTCCCTGTTGCTACCACATCCTTCTACAGTCATTAGAATTTATACTTTAGAGATACAGCATGGAAATAGGCCCTTTGACCCACTGACCAGCGATCATTCCACTATCCTACACACTAGGGACAATTTAACAATTTTACCAAAACCATTTAACCTATAAGCCTTTGGAATGTAGGAGGACCTGGAGAAAACCCACGTGGTCACAGGAAGAATGTACAAACTCCGTACAGATAGCACCCACAGTCAGGATTGAACCCAGGTCTCTGGCTCTGTAAGGCAGCCACTCTACCACTGTGCCATTGTGCCATCCCAGAACAGTGTGGTGACAAATCTGTGCGCAGTATTCTGAGCGCGACCTAACCAATGTTATGTATATCAATTTGATTCTGAGAGATCTTGACAGGAATACTGAGAGGATGGTTCCCCTCATGATGAAATTTAGAGCTGTTTGGGTATGTTTCATATTAACGAGTTTTAATTGAACAGAAAAAGGATCATTGACCTGAGACATTATCTATTTTTTTCCCTTTCCACAAATGCTGCCAGACTGGCTGAATGTGTTCAGCATATTTTGTTTTTGTTTCAGATTTCTAGCATGCATTTTATCTTTTTATTTTCCTTGTCTCCTGAGTCTTGGATAACCATTCTCCCTGTATCCACCCTGCCAAACGCTGTAAGACTAAAGTGAGGAGATATTTATTCTCTGAGAGGGTCATACATCTTTGCAATTCTCCACCTGCCATGAGATATGGAGGCTAAGTGAGGTCCCCCTGGACAACAGGGAAACAGTTGGGAAAATTGAGCCATAATATTGAATTGCAGAACATGCTCATATTGTTCAATACTCTATTCTCCTTAGTTCTTAAATTCTTATGTTGCTAGGATTCAAAAAGTGATCAATGATTTTTGAGACTCCAAGATTTTGGGCGTGGGTCTAGTGTAAAGAAGGCATGTTGGTTGGCATGGGCAAGTTGGGCCGAAGGGCCTGTTTCCATGCTATATGACTCCATAAATCATATCTTGTGGCACAGGTTAATTAAGGCCTATCGGTTAACATGGATTTATTAAGACAAGATCATGTTCCATTAATTTGCTTGTTTTCCCCCCAAGATGCAATTGGAGTCCCATCAGAACATCCTTGGAATAAAATGTTTATTTTTTATGAAATCCATTTTTAGGAGCTGTGGGAATTTGGGAATTTCATGCTATGAGGATTGTAAAGATATAATGCTTTCAGCATTATAAATATTTAGAATACCACTGCCTTAACATGTTAATGTAAAAAGTCCCTGAACTTGCATAACCTCAGTAGATTATTTCACCATAACGCAGTTGAAAAACTGATGGAACTAGTTATAACAAACAAAACCGTGGCCTGTTTTCTCCTGGTTGTAACAAATCACAAAATCAGAGAAATGTATGGTACAGAATAATATCATTGTGCCTTAAATCAACTTTGTGAGAGGAGTATCCAGGTGATCGATCTCTGCTGCCTTTTCACATAAGCACTGTAGGAATGTTTTCATCATGCTGGAGCAAAAGCTATCTCTCTCTCTATCTCTCTCTATATCAATCTCTCTATCTCTTTCTATATCTATCTCTCTATCTATCTAGGGGAGTGTGCTGGGGATGAGGGGGAATGGAGGATGATAGGGGTAGGAAGGGCGATAGCAAGGTAATGGAGGAGGGGAGGGGGAACAGGGGAGGGAGGGGTTGTGGGGAGGAAGCAGAGGAGGGTGGGGAGAGAGAGGATAATGGAGATGGGGCATTGGAGACTGAAGAGGGAGAGTGAGACGCAGATCAAGCAGATAGTGAATATGTTGAAACAGCAAACAAAGGCAAACAAAGGCGTATGGTTCATGTCGGGTGAAGAATGACACTGAATAAGCTGAGTATGGATGGAAAATAGAATGGAAGTTAATGCAAAAGAGATTCCAACCTTTTTTTTAACAGGTAAATCCTTGTAGAATTCATGAGTAATTTATGTGTAATTTATATTTTTGTGTGTTGTCAGTGCCTGTAATGTGGCTGCAAGCAAGATTTTCATTGTACCTGCAGTTAACTATACTTGTGCATATGACAATAAACTTGTCTTAACTGGACGTAAGGTATATTAATGATAGTCAGAGGAGAATGGGACAGGGAAAGAAAGTGACACTTGCTGAGATGAGGGCAATTAATGAGGACTTTATACTAGTGTTACCTAAGAAAAAAGATGCTGATAAAGTATTAGTGGATACAGAAATGCTGAGGTAAAGGACATGTTAAAAATTGATGGGCAGGCCATCTTGGAAAAGCTGGTTATGTCTAAAGTGATATAATAAATTATAGGAGCAGCATTAGGCCAGTTGGCCCATCAAGTCTATGTGATGCAATCATGGCTGATCTGTCTTTCCCTCTCATCCCCATTCTCCTGCTTTCTCCCCATAACCCCTGACACCATCACTAATCAAGAATATATCAATCTCTGCCTTAAAAATATCCATTGATTGCCTCTACAGCCTTCTGTGGCAATGAATTCCACAGATTCACCACTCTCTGACTTAAGCCCCTGTCCCACTTTCACGACCTAATTTGTGACCTCTGCCGAGTTTGCCCTTCACTCATACTCGCAGCATGGTCGCCACGAGGTCGTAGGAGGTCATAGGAGGTCATAGGTCACTCTTCCTCAAGCTCGTGAGTGGTCTCCGCGTACTCGTGGCCTCATTAGGTCGGGGCATTTTTTCGAGCCTGATAAAAAATGTCCACAAGTAAAAAAAAGGTCGGCATGGAAAAAATTGATACTTTTTACTCGTAGGTAGGTCGTAGTAGGTCGTGATGGTAGTCATAGGTAATCGTAGGTCGGTAACTCGCCCGAGAAAAAAAATGCAAACATGACACTTTTAAGAAGCCAGACAACTTTTCATAAGCGAGAGATACACAGCTGTGAAGTTTGGTGGGCATTTAACATTACCGATCGGTTATCCTTGGTTCTGAAAACTTTTGCTTATGTTTTTTCCCCCCAATGAGCCAATGAAAATGCCCGGTCAGAAAAGGCAATTAACTAAAATTACCTACAACTACCTCGACTACCCATAATTACGTGGCACACCCACTACAACTGCACCTACGACTACAGGATTATCGATTTTCTCCATGGCGACCAATTTTTGGCCGCAGAAAATTTGTCAACGTTGAAAGATTTGCGGCGACCATACTGAGGCCGCGACCAGTTCCCAGAACATGGGAACTCCTCGCGACCATGAAGGAGACTCTCCAGAGACCACCAGCAAACATGTGGCGACAATGTGGCAATCATTTGATGAGCGCAGGGTCTCCTGCACTCGCCTAAAAAGTCACCTAAGTGGGACCTGCCCATCAGAGCCAGCAGTTGACATTTAGGGATTAAATTTAACATGTTGATTTCATGTCCAAAATAGAATTCACATTTTATTTGATTTCCAAAATATCTATATTACTAAAAGTCTGTTCTTGACCGGTTTTGGCGATCTGTGCTGCGATTTTCGAGAGAACGCCGCCACCTACGGCTATCATTTTTGGCCACCTCGATCAGAGCCCCCCTCCGCCGCATGTGTGCTGAGGATTTTTCCAGTCGATGAAAAATGACAGAGATATTAATGATTTTACAAAATTCCCCATTCTCTCTGCTGCCCCCGCTGGCGGCAGGGGGATGGACTATAAAACCAGGAAGTGGTGTGCCTCAATTAGTCTGCAAGCTGGAGGAAGGCAGAGGGTCACGTTTCTCTGAGCTGTGAATAACACTGAACACATGTCCACACAACTGTGAGTAAGTACCCTTAATGTGGTTTGAAAATGAAAATATGGTTAAAGTAAAAAAGCACTGCCTGCAAATGGTTGTTTGGGGGGTTTGGGTTGAAATAAAAAGGCACTCTCTCTCCCCCCCCCTCCTCTCCTCTCCCCCCCTCTTCTCTCCCCCCCTCTCCTCTCCCCCTCTACTCTCACCCCCCTCTCCTCTCCCCCCTCTCCTCTCCTCTCCCCCCTCTCCTCTCCCCCCTCTCCTCTCCCCCCCTCTCCTCTCCCCCCCTCTCCTCTCCCCCCCTCTCCTCTCCCCCCTCTCCTCTCCCCCCCCTCTCCTCTCCCCCCCCTCCCCTCTCCTCTCCCCCCCCCTCCCCTCTCCTCTCCCCCCTTCTCCTCTCCCCCCCCTCCTCTCTCCCCTCTCACCCACCCTCCATCTTCTCCTCGCCATCCCCTCTCCCTCTTGCCCCTCTCTCTGTGTCTCTGCCCCTTCTCTCTCTGCCCTCACTCTCTAACCCCCCCCCTCCCCCCTCTCTAGACGTGACTGCAAGTTGGGGGCTATGCGTCAGTAGATAGGGTGGTTATGGGGTAAAAGGAGCAAATTAATAATATTAATATAATATCAAGGGGGGTAATTAGCCTGAGTGCGGGGGGTGGGATAGTTAGTGTGTGACGCTGCATGCCGCCTCCCCCCCCTCCACAACTGCACGTTGGGGGAACAGATCCAACGGGTCTGCACTTGGTCTAGTAACATAATAAAAACTTTACCGTTTAGTAGTTTAGTAGAGATTCATCATGGAAACAGATATTTTGCCTCACAACATCCATGCCGACCATCGATCAGCTGTTCGCACTGGTTCTATATTATGTTTCATCCACTCCCTACACATTAGGGGCAAATTTACAGAGGCTGATTGATCTACGAACACCACAAGTCTTTGTGATGTGGGAGGAAACCAGAACACCCAGAAGAAGCCCATGTGATCTGAGGGAGAGCGTGCAAACTCGATACAGACAGCACCCGAGGGCAAGATCGATCCCCGGTCTCTGTGTGTCATTGTGCCACTTAATATTGAAAAATAAACTTTTACAGGCATGCTGATATCCAAGGCTGACTTATTTGCTTACAAAAAGTTGTCCAGTTCTATTCACATTTTAAAAAAAAAATCATTCATAGGGTGTGGGGATTGCCAGTATTTATTTATTTTTTGCCAATAACCCTTAATATGAATGGTCATTCAGAGATACATTTTGAGTCACCCATGTTGCTGTGTTTTCTGAAGTATTTAATTAGGGCACAGGATCTTATTTCCTGAGGTGCATTAATGAACCAGAGTTTTTCTACAATAACTTCATTGCTTTAGGCTTATTGTACCGATTTTAGTATTTTATTCTCCATTCATTTAATTAATTGAATTTTACATTTCTCATCTGTCATAGTGAATTAGACTCCATGTCTCTGGATCTTTAACCCAGGTTTCTTGATTACTTGTTTAGTAATTTAAATAATATGCCATGCATCACTACCTAACAGATAAAGGTCGGAATTGTGGGTTTCTTTGAATTTTCAGATGTGAAATAAGAGTCGAATGACTGAGGTGAACAAATTGTCAGATCGTGCAAGTTCAAATGAACTAGTAGAGGTACAATGTGGCAGTAAAGAGCAAAAAATAAAATTGTTAACTCTGTGCACGAGGGCTTGTTACTTAAGTTACTCATTGTTTTAATTTTTGAACATTATGGGAGGTGACAGTAGGGTGTTCAGTGAGGTAGCTTGAGAATTGTGCAGCAAAATGTTATACAATGCACAGTGGAAATGAAACTAAGTACAATCAGTAAATCAATGCCTATTGTGGAATTCAGACTAATGTTTAGGGTGCAAAAGTCTAAACAGAATCGCTTACAACAGCAGCGCAGAAAATGGAGTGGAGTAATCAATGGCTATACAGAGGTATTGTAGGCAAAGTGCTGCTTCATGAAATAAGATGATTCAATGTCTATATCTGATTTACGATTCATTTCACATTGCACTGGGAGAAATTTTACTTAAGAGCTGCAAAATAGGAATTATTGGGTTTCGTGTAAGGGAATTCCTCTGTGAAGGCCTATTGTGCTGCCTTCACAGCTGCTGAGCTTGGAGAAATATAACAAGCCTTTTCACTGCTGCAATTAAAGACTGTCTGTCACAAGAATGACATCATCCTTCTTACAGGCCCCAGGAGGTGAGTTTGCAAGCATTATGGAGCCAATGCTTTATATCACTGACAGATAAAATCTCGACATTTTAAAGTGATTGGGGGTGTACACTTGCCAGGACCTGCACACAGGTACATTATCACATTTCGTTGAAGAATCACTCTTGTGTTTAATTTGTACTTTCTCATCGGGGAATTCTGGCTGAAGTTCAGCCTGTGAGCTGACTCCTGCTTTGAGCTCTGACTGAACTCCTGCACACAAGCCTTTCTGTACCTCAGGGATTTAAAGCTCAGTGACATAAAGCACATGACTTTGGCTGTATCTCAAACCGTGAACAAGAGACTCTATAGATGACCTAATCTTATACCTATTAGCTAAGTGTAAAATAGAAGGGTTGTTAATGGAGTACTGTAGCTGTAAAGGATTATTGTGTACATAATGCTTAATCCATCACTGATAAAATTAAGGCACCTTTGTCCTCCTACTTTTAAAGGTATCACCATTTCTTGTTTCTATTTTGATAAGGTAATGGAGATTGTGAAGAAAAACTGTGTGAACCTTTTTTTATGGCAAGCTGGTATGTTGGGGGTTACTTTGGAGTCCAGCCTAGTAGGAATGCTGTAGCCAGGGATTAAAGAGCCTGGGAATTACTGGGGAGATTCCTGACACCATTTAATCCTGGCACCATCTCGATTTACCTGGAATCATGCATGAAAAGGGCACATGCTCTCGATGAATTTCAAAGGCAAGAATTTCATTGTCCTATCTGGGACATGACAATAAAACGCTCTAGACTCTTGACTCTTGAGCAACAGCCTAAATAGAAAATGTCATTTTCAAGTAATTCTGATATAGACAATAGACAATAGGTGCAGGAGTAGGCCATTCAGCCTTTCGAGCCAGCACCACCATTCAATGTGATCATGGCTGATCATCCCCAATCAGTACCCCATTCCTGCCTTCTCCCCATATCCCCTGACTCAGCTGTTGTTAAGAGCCCTATCTAGCTCTCTCTTGAAAGCATCCAGAGAACCTGCCTCCACCGCCCTCTGAGGCAGAGAATTCCACACTCACCACTCTATGTTATGCAGTTCACTTTAACTTCAGGTCAACAAAGCATTGATTCCCCCTGAACCCACCAGATTGC
The DNA here is from genome assembly GCF_010909765.2 of Amblyraja radiata. Taxonomy (NCBI): domain Eukaryota; kingdom Metazoa; phylum Chordata; class Chondrichthyes; order Rajiformes; family Rajidae; genus Amblyraja; species Amblyraja radiata. The sequence goes on from NC_045957.1 coordinate 88,854,671, forward strand.
CTCTTCACCCTCTCCCTCCCGGCTTCCCTTAACAACCGCCCCCATCGACCCCCTCAAATTAATAACCCTGGTGATCCTTCCCCCACCCGCCACTATCATCGATTACACTTTCTGTGGAATGCTGCCAGCAGTTTCACCACCTGGATACATCCTACCTATTGTCTTGTCAATGTTGCTGTACTCTCGGAGTCTTAGAGAGTCCTAGAAGAGTCATACAGCATGGAAGCAGGCCCTTCAGCCCAACTTACCCATGCTGACCAACATACCGCATCTATACTACTCCTACCTCTCATAACTCTAAACCTATCCTATCCATGTGCCTGTCCAAATGTCTCAAATGTTATGATAGTACCTGCCTCAAGTACCTCCACCAGCAGCTCGTTCCATATACCCACCACTCTTTGTGTAAAAAGGTTACCTCGTAGGTTCCTATTAAATCTTTCCCCCCTCACCTTAAATAGCTTCATGGGCCATAGATGGCAGTCAACAATGGAAATTGCCAATGCTCATAATCCACCTGAAACAGATTGCTTGGCACCTGCTTTGACACCCATTCCACATGTTATTCCCAACATGAATTTAAATGAAGACTGTAGATTAACTTTAAAAATTAATTATGCCAATTAATTAATGATAAACAACAAGTAAAATTAGAACTAGAAAAAACAAATTCTGAATGCCCTATGCGTAGCTCAACAAATCAACTCACCTGAATTACATTACATGAGTTTGCACGGCAGGTTTACAGTGGTTATGGAAATCCAGAGCCAAAATTGGGTGGCACCATGGTGCAGTGGTGGAGTTGCTGCCTTACAGTGCCAGACTGGATCTGATTCTGACTATGTGTGCTGTCTGTATGGAGTTTGCACGTTCTCCACATGTTTTCTCCCGGTACTCCAGTTTCCTCCCACACAAGTTTGTAGGTTGATTAGCTTTGCTAAAAATTGTAAACGATCCTTAGTGTGTGGGATAGTGCTAGTGTATGGGGATTGCTGGTTGGTGCAGACTGGGTGGGCCAAAGACCTGTTACCACAGTGTATCTCTAAGCTAAACTAAACTAAGAGGTCTGGAGGAGGGTCCTGACTCAAAACGTCACCCATCCTTTTTCTCCAGAGATGCTGCTTGACCTGCTGAGTTACTCCAGCACTTTGTGTCTATCTTTGGTATAAACCAGCATCTGCAGTTCCTCTCTACACAACCTATTCTGGCAGGATGTATCTCAGCCAGGTATGGCTACTGCTCGGCTCTTGGCCACCTGAACCTATAGAGAGTGGTGAACATAGCCCAGTCCATCACAGGCTCATTACTTCCTCCCATCTAGTCCATCATCATGGTGCATTGCACAGGAAGACTGGATGTGTTGTCAAGGATGCCTGTCACCCTTCCTTTTCTCTCTTCTACCTTCAGGGAGAAGGTACATGAACTTGAAATCCTGGATGCCCAAACATCCCGGAGGTGCTGACGTGACCTCTAACTTTTAATTTAGGGCAGCACAGTGGTGCAGCCATAGAGTTGCTGCCTTGCAACGCCAGAGACCCAGATTCGATCTTGACTACGGGTGCTGCCTGTACAGAGTTTGTAAGTTCTCGTTGTGACCATGTGGGTTTCTCTGGGTGCTCTGGTTTCCTCCCACACCAAAGATGTACAGGTTTGTAGGTTAATTGGCTTCTATAAATTGTAAATTGTTCCTAATGTGTAGTAGGCTAGTGCTAGTGTACGTGGTGATGGTTTGTCGGCATGGACTCGGCGGGCCAAAGGGCCAGTTTCCACGCTGTATCTGTAAAGTCAAACTAAAATAAAATAATTCTAACTAATTTGGTTATTCTGTTACTCTTTTTTTTTTGCACTGCTTCAGAGCAACAGGCTGCCATTAAATGAACTGCGAACTTGGATGCACAGAGGGTACAATAATGTGCTTCTGGCTTGACAGAAATTATGCAAAATAGAGACGGGTTTGTCAGATTGGGAGCTGACCCAAAACACCTGCACTTAGCTAAGTGCTTTCAAAATAATGCACTAAAGTTTGCTCTGTCTTTTCTTCAAATAAATTGCTTGATTCTAATCAACACTTTTCGAAAGGCAGCTCTCTTTTTTAAAATATGCAATGCTCAGAGTGTACATGGAGAAATTGGCCAATGATTCTTCTGTGCAAGCAGCCAGCACTTAACCACGGCTCTAGTGAAACTGCCGTGCAGAGGAACCAGAGGAGAACCAAAAAAAAAAATGTAGCGGTGCAGAGATCGAACCCGGCGTTCAGAAGCCGCGGTCACGTGACTCGGGAGGGGCCGCTTGTTTCGCGCAGTTTTTGCTTGCGCGCGTCAGTTCAGCGCTGACCACCGTTGTGGGCAGAAGTGTCTAAAGAACCTCTATACTGGAAATCGAACTTTTGAATAAAAATCTGATGGAAACCCCAGTTGTCGTTCTTCAGACCGCCAAATTGGTGACCCCGACCTGTCTAGCCGTCGTTAGACAAGAAGAATTATGCAGGAAATTAGTGTTCCCGCAGAATCGGCCAGCACGAGGCAGGGCTCACCGGCCTTCAAACTGCCAGCCTTTTGGCCTGATCAACCTCAGTTGTGGTTCGCCCACGTTGAGGCACAGTTCCACCTCCATCGCATCGTGGTGGATGACACAATGTATTTCCATATTGGTGGGAGCTTTGCCACAGGACTTAGCCTCGAGGCTGTTGCCCTACATCAGGGACCCACCGTCCATCACCAAATACGAAGGGCTGAAGGCCCTGCTGCTCCACGCTTACGGTCTCAGCCGCAGAGACAGGGCAGCGAGGTTGCTGCACATGGACTGTGTCGGCGAACGGCGGCCATCCACCATCATGGCAAAGATGTTAGCCCTGATGGACGGGCATCGCCCATGTCTGCTTTTCGAACAGACGTTCCTGGAGCAGATGCCTGACGAAGTCCAGCTAATTCAGCGACCCGCAACAACTCGTGGAGAGAGCTGACAAACTGTGGGCGCACAGGCGGCGGGACGTTTTTGCTTTTGCCCGCCCCCTGGTCACACAATGGGTGCAGCCGAGCCGACATTGAGGGGAGGAGGAAGAAGCCCAGCCCAGCGCCGAAGAAGAATCGCAGCGGCCAGTGGTCTACAGTCAACGCAGATGGTGCTACTACCACCAATGATACGGACCCGAAGCCCAAAGATGTCGGAACCCCTGCTCATATCCGGGAAACGCCCCAGCCGATCATCCATAGAGGTGAACGCGATCGGCCCAAACGAATGCCTCTACATCCGCGATCGCCATTCCGGCCACCGTTGCCTGGTGGATTCCGATGCCCATGCCAGTATCCTGCCTCCGAGTGCCCGAGATATTCGTGCCGGTAAGGTAGGACCCGTCCTCTGGGCTGTTAACAGGAGCGATATTCGCACTTACGGTACGCAAACCTAAATTTCGACTTCCGCCAGTACAGGTGGAAGTTTATCATTGCTGACGTCGTTCTGGGGGCCGATTTCCTGCGCGCGTTCTCCCTGTTAGTCGATTTGCGAGGTGGACGCATGGTCCCTGTGTCGGGCCTATGTCCTGCCAAGCCGCACAATCCGTCAATGCCCCTACGGCAATTCGACGAATTAGCTGAGATCCAGCAACCTTTCGTAGCCATGCTCGCCGACTTCCCAGGGTTGCTCACACCCCGGTTCGATGGGGCCACGCCCCGTCATGGCGTGGTCCACCACATTCCCACCGAGGGCCTGCCGCCTCCCGCCCGATAAACTGCGCATCGCATGAGACGAGTTCCAACTTATGGAGGACCTACGGTAGCCCCTGGGATTCACCGTTACACATGGTGCCCAAAGCGCCATAACCACAGCTGATCGGTACCCAGTCCCGAACATCCAGGATTTCTCGGCCCATCTGGAAGGTGCGACCTTCTTCTCGAAGGTTGACCTTATTCGCGGGTGTAATCAAATCCCGGTTCACCCCGACGACGTCCCTAAAACGGCCACCATTACCCCTTTCGGCCTTTTCGAATGGCTCAGAATGCCCTTTGGCCTGAAGAATGCTGCTCAGGCGTTCCAAAGGCTAATGGATCAGGTCGGTCGGGGTTTGTCGTTCATTTTCATCTACCTGGATGATATCCTGGTGGCCAGCAGCTCACAGGCGGAGCATGTCAGGCACCTACGCCTACTTTTCGAACGGCTGCGCAAACACAGGTTGGTGATCAACCCTGCGAAGTGCCAGTTCGGGTTGCGCTCCATTTCTTTATTGGGTCATAGCATCACCTTCCACGGTGCGCAGCGACTGCCCGAGAAAAAATCGACGCTATCCGTCGCATCCCGAGGCCCCTATCGGCCAAGGGTCTACAGGATTTTATCGGGATGGTTAACTTCAACCACCAATTCAACCCGTCTGCAGTTGCCATCATGCGGCCATTGTTCCAATGCCTGTCCGGTAAGCCCAAGGACCTGGTCTTGTCTAAGGAGGCACAGAAGGCATTTGAGGGGGCTAAAACTGCATTGGCCAATGGCACTATGCTGGAACACCCTAGGGCGTCAACCCAAACGGCTCTCACCGTAGACGCTTCCGACGTCGCGGTAGGCGCCGTCCTCGAGCTGCGTGTAGGTAATTGCTGGATGCCACTGGCATTTTTCAGCAGGCAGCTGCGAGCCCCCGAAGTTAAGTATAGCGCTTTTGACCGGGAGCTCCTCGCACTTTACCTAGCGATCCGCCATTTTCGCTATTTCCTGGAGGAGCGCGCTTTCACAAATCGCAAGCCACTAACGTTTGCCTTGACCAAGGTATCTGACCTCTGGTCTGCCAGACAGCAACGGCACCTCGCCTACATTTCCAAATTCATGTCCGATATTCGGCATGTGGCAAGGAAGCTGAACGGTGTGGTTGACGCGTTGTCCCGTCCAGCGCTGCCCGAAGTCTCAGCGCTTAGCTTAGGCGTTGATTATGAGGAGCTGGCCACTGCCCAACAGGCAGATGCCTGTATGGAGGTTTATCGCAATGCTGAATCAGGGCTCAAGCTGGCTAAGGTGCCCTGTGGCGCCACCGGCGTGCAAGTCCTTTGCGATATCTCCACGGGCAAAACCTGTCCCAATAGCTTGGCGGCGGCGAATATTTGACACCATCCACAGCCTAGTGCACCCATCCATTCGCGCCACCTGTGCCTTGGTCGCGGCGAAGTTCGTCTGGCACGGGTTAAGGAAGCAGGTCACAGCATGGGCTCATTCCTGCATCCCATGCCAGACCTCCAAGGTACAGAGACATGTGCACCCGCCGGTCTAGGATTTTGCCGTCCAGGACGGCAGGTTCCTGCACATCCATGTCGACCTGGTAGGTCACTTGCCGTGTTCGCACGGGGCTACTCGCTTACTGACCATCGTGGACATGTTTACCAGGTGGGCGGAGGCAATACTGTTAACGGATACCTCCGCTGAGGCATGCGCGAGGGCCATTGTCTCCAATTGGATCGCTCGTTTCGGGGTCCCCTCAGATATTACTACTGATCGTGGGGCCCAGTTCATGTCCTCCCTGTGGTGTGGTATGGCGCAGCTGTATGGCGCGAAGCTACATCAGACTACCGCTTATCACCCAGAGTCCAACGGGTTGGTTGAACGTTTCCACAGGCACCTCAAGTCCGCATTGAAAACTCGACTCACTGGCCCAGATTGGATCGACCAGTTACCTTGGGTCCTCCAAGGCATCAGAACAACGCCTAAGGAGGACCTCAAAGCCTCCTCGGCCGAGTTGGTTTATGGCTCGGTTTTGCGAGTTCCCGGGGATTTCTTGCCTGTCCCCCAGGATCAAGAGGTCCCGGTTTCAGCGTGTTAGCGGACCTTCGCGAGCGGGCACGCGCTTTGGTCCCGGTTCCCACTTCCCGGCATGGTTCGTCTACGGTGCATGTGCCTACTGTGTTACGGGATTGTGCTTATGTTTTTCACCATAGAGACGCTCATCCCTCGCCGTTACAGCGGGTGTACGAGGGTCCGTACAAGGTGCTCAGTACTGGTGTCACGATGTTCACATTGGACATGGGTGGCAAGGAGGAGTTCGTCCGTGAGCCGCCTTAAGCCAGCACACGTCGACGAGGATAGCCCAGTGACAGTGGCTACTCCGCTGCGTAGAGGACGTCCACCAGCCGTTTTACCGCCCTCTGCACCTGTTACCCCCGGTCATGTTTCTCTGGTCACCTTTGTTACGCCCGTCCTTCGTTCACGTTTTTCGCGACACTCCGGTCTTGTTCTGCCCCGGGACTCAGACTACATGTTCCGGTCTGGGAGGAGGGGCATGTAGTGGCGCCTGCTGGCGTACGCAGAGATCAAACCTGGCGTTCGGAAGCCGCGGTCACGTGACTCAGGAGGGGCCGCTTGTTTCGCGCAGTTTTTGCTTGCACGCCTCAGTTCAGCGCTGACCACCGTTGTGGGCAGACCTGTCTAAAGAACCTGTATACTGGAAATCGAACTTTTGAATAAAGATCTGTTGGAAGCCCCAGTTGTCGTTCTTCAGACCGCCAAAACCTAATAGTTAAGAGAAAGAAACAAGACATGTAGACTGGGAAATAGTCTGAGCCAGAGAGAGAGATATGGAGAGAGAGAGAGATGGAGAGAGAGAGAGAGCGAGAGAGGGGGAGAGGGAGAGAGATAGTGCTAGTCACCGCGTGGGGTCGAGGGCATTGTAAATAATGACTGCATCATTGTATTATAATGATTACTTGATGTATTGTAACCGCTGAATGTGTTTTTGATGTGATGTATTATGCATTTTTGCTGAATAAAGTCCTTGGAAAAGGAAAAAAAAGAGGGAGAGAGAGAAGGAGATAAAGAGAGAGAGAGGGTATGATTGACCAGTGCCAGTTAGAGGCACTCAACTGGAAGAGTTCATCCTGACTCTTATTGTTCTGTATCCATTTGTGAAGAGGACTATAACGTCCTTTTTCCAGACTGTGCAATCATTGTGTTCCTTTTAGTCACCATGTGCTATACTGAGAAGGTCATTATTGCAATGTGCTGGCAACTTGATTCAATTCATAAGCACATTTGGTGCAGCCTACGCGACAGCTTGCCCAGTAGAGCCTTACAGGACAGTACTTTTGTGCACCCGACTTCCATTGCTCCAAGTAGCTCATAACCCAGAGATAATTTTGTGCCATTGAGCCAACAAGCAATACTTAACAATTTGTGTCATTTTTTAGGCAGACATCCTAACCCTCCATTTTAATGCTTGTTGACACTTTGGCAGAAAGGTTACTTTAGCAGCCATTATGTTAAACCAGTAAATCATTAATCAAGACAATCAGATGAGCGGAGGCATTACAAATCATTCAACAGATTAACTGAGTGGGTAGACCAAGGCTCCAGTCCATGAGGCAGTTCAAGCAAAGAAGCATGTAATGTTGCAAAGTGTGAGGGGGAGAGGAGAGGGGTTTTAATGGAGTTGTTCAAAATTAGGTCACAGTTTGATATAGTAAAGAAGGAATTCTCATTCCACTGAATATAAGACTACTGACTGGAAAACCCCAATATGAGGCATAAATAGGGTGCATGGTCAGTACCTTTTCCACAGAGTGAAAATTTCAAATACTAGAGGGTATAGCTTTAAGGAAGTGGGGCAATGTTTAAAGGAAACTAGACCAAGTGCGACATGTTTTTATATTGAGGGTTGTAGATACACTGCCTCGAGCAGGCCCAGCTCACCCACCCTGGACCCAAGACAGAGGGGCCGCCGCTAGGCCCGACTCGCCCAAAGCAAACTCTGATATTTTATTGTCACTTATACCTAAGTATGGCAAAATTCTTTGTTTTTGCAATAAGCACATAAAAAAGTCACTACCAAGGCACTAACAAAGTTACAAAAAAGTACTCATCCTTTTGTTATCCTCCCCAACCCGACGCTGGGCCCCTTTTGTTCTCGGCGGCGCCTCGGCCCGATTCTGACCTCGGGGTTCGACCTCAGCTCAACCTGCTCCGACCTCAACCTGGTTTCGACCTTGGCGAGGCTCCGACACTGGGTCTCCGAATGCCGAGAGTGAGGTGGGCCGTGTTGAGTGAGGTGGGTTGTGTTGAGTGAGGTGGACCGTCGAGAGTGAGGAAGACCATGTTTAGTGAGGAGGAATGTCAAGAGTGAGGTGGGCTGTCGAGAGCGGAGGAGGACACATGCCAGGGAGAGCAAGGAGGGAAACATAGAAACATAGAAAATAGGTGCAGGAGTAGGCCATTCGGCCCTTCGAGCCTGCACCGCCATTCAATATGATTATGGCTGATCATCCAACTCAGTATCCTGTACCTGCCTTCTCTCCATACCCCCTGATCCCTTTAGCCACAAGGGCCAATGAACTCGCGCCACTGAGAGCAGCCCGGCGGGGGGTGCCATGAACGAAGGGGGACCCGCGGGGGGGCTGCCTGCTGCCACGTGCAGTGGGAGGCCTGGTTCGCCTCTGCGAGCAGAAGATAAATCTGTTAATGAGCCTTTGGTAACTTTGTCGGCACCGGGAATGTGGTAACTCTTGTGTACTGCCTGGGTGAGGTCAAGTCAAGTCGTCAAGTCAAGTCAAGTTTATTCGTCACATAAGCATACGAGATGTGCAGTGAAATGAAAAGTGGCAATGCTTGCGGATTGTGCAAAAAAACAAACAAACAAACTACAAACAGGATCACATATTTACATATTACATATTTGTGGGAGGGAAGAAAAGGAAAAAAACAACAATTTTTAAAAGACACCACACAACAGTAAAATGGTACAGTAGTTAGTCCCTGGAGAGATAGGAATTTACAGTCCTAATGGCCTCTGGGAAGAAACTCCTTCTCATCCTCTCCGTTCTCACAGCATGGCAACGGAGGCATTTGCCTGACCGTAGCGGCTGGAACAGTCCGTTGCTGGGGTGGAAGGGGTCTCCCATGATCTTGTCGGCTCTGGAGTTGCACCTTCTGATGTATAGTTCCTGCAGGGGGGGGCAAGTGTAGTTCCCATAGTGCATTCAGCCAAACGCACTACTCTCTGCAGAGCCTTCTTGTCCTGGGCAGAGCAGTTCCCAAACCAAATCGTGATATTTCCGGACAAGATGCTTTCCACAGCCGCTGAGTAGAAGCACTGGAAGATCCTCAGACACACTCTGAATTTCCTCAATTGCCTGAGGTGGTAAAGGCGCTGCCTTGCCTTACTCACGAGTGCTGCAGCGTGTGATGTCCATGTCATATCCTCAGAGATGTGGACACCAAGGTATTTAAAACAGCTCACCCTATCCACAGTATCCTCATTTATCTTCAATGGTGTGTACGTCCTCGGATGATGTGCCCTCCTAAAGTCCACGATCAGCTCCTTAGTTTTTTTGATATTCAAGAAGAGGCTGTTGTCCTGACACCAAAGTGCCAGATCAGCCACCTCCTCCCGGAAGGCCTTCTCATCGATTTCTGAGATCAGACCCACCACCACAGTGTCATCAGCAAACTTGATTATCGAGTTGGAGCTGAACCTAGCCACACAGTCATGTGTGTACAGGGAGTTGAGTAGGGGGCTGAGGACGCAACCCTGGGGGGTTCCTGTGCTCAGGGTGAGGGACTTCGATGTATTTCCTCCCATCTTGACTACCTGGGGCCTGGTCTGCTGTATGATTTTACCAGGCTTTTCACTGTACCTAGGTACATGTGACAATAAAGTATCTTTGAATTATTGAGTTGAATCTGAATCGTTGAAATGCTTGTGGCATTTAAGAGGTTATCAGATAGGCACATAAATATGCAGTGGATGGAGTCCTGGTAGCGCCTTGCAGCTGACTGCACAAGGTGGAGAGGTAACCTGAACCAACATCTCAAAACGGGGGAAGAGAAACTGATGAACGCAGCGGCAGACAAGCGAGCATGCAGAAAGTAGCGCGGCAACTTCAACAGACCAGAGACCACACACAAATGGGACCTTTGCGACAGAGACTGTCACTCCCGCATTGGACTCTTCAGCCACAAGCGACGCTGCTCTAGCCGAGGTTTGGAGCAAGCAGCCAACAACTAGGATGCATCACTTGTGATTTTAAAGGATTTAAGAGAGAGTTAGATAGAGCTCTAGGGGTTAGTGGAGTCAAGGGATATGGGAGAAGGCAGGCACAGGTTAATGATAGGGGACGATCAGCCATGGTCACAATGAATAGCATTGCTGGCTCGAAGGGCCGAATGGCCTCCTCCTACACCTATTTTCTATGTTTCTATCTAAGTTTCTATCACCCATGGTCAGTCTTGACCGAGGGGGGCCAACAAATGGAGGGATATGTATCTCGGCACTATGTTTGGCACAGACAATGTGGGCCGAAAGGCCTGTTGTGCCGTGCTATATTATATGAAACGAACAGTGAGAGGATCAGAGTAGCGTAGAAGGGAGGATTTATTATTTTTAAGGTGTGGTACTTCATTTTCAAACATAAATGAGAAAGGGATTTGAAAGTGACCTTCACAAGAGCTATGGTGAGAAATTTGTTCAGGTTACCGACTTAAATTGTGATTTTAAAGAGATAAAGATTTTATGCACATTAGGATGAATGGTCTGCTTCTATGTTTTCAGCTGCCTGGTCCCTCAGCTTTGGAATTGTTTACTGGTGAATAGTCGACCCTTCATCCTAAGTAATGTCATTGCTATATAAAGCTGACAAGGTTTCAGATTTTAAAAATCTACTCAATGACAATTACACATGCTAATTACAATCATTAAATTACCCAAGTTCACATACAAGAAGTTTTCCTCTGATAACAATATGTTATTTGGATCCAACCCATTTTAACTTAATTAGTTTAAGGAAAGGGAGGAAGAAACAATGGTAACTACATGTTCAACCTGGTTACTGCTTCCCCTGGAGCAGTTGGTGATTCAATCCTTGCAGGTTTTGTCTGCTGCTCTCTCAAATATTTAAAGAGTTGCTTTGGGATCCTAGCGATACTGATGGGGGTCTAGCACCCAGGAGCATGGGTTTGAGAGGGAAAGATTGATCAGCCATGATTGAATGATGGAGTAGATTTGATGGGCCGAATGGCCTGATTCTGCTCCAAGAACTTGTGCCCTTCACTGGTTGCAACACACGATCAGCAGAAGCATCCCAACGGAGGCACAGACTTATAGAACTAAGCACCACTGGCCGCCCATCGTCATTGGGGATGCATTGTTGAAGGAAATGGGCCTGGCACAAGGGAGAAGGTTAGGAGGTGCCTCATGTGTACTGCCGAGGTGAGGGCTGCTGTATGATTTTACCGGGTTGTATGCAAAGCAAAGCCTTTCACAGTTGTCACCTCAAGTGCTTCCACTCTGACCATTACTTCTGGCAATTAGAATAACAATTCACACAGAGTGCTAAAGGGCCTGTCCCACTTACGTGTCCTTGGCACGCAAATTACGTGACCTCCTGGTCGCGTTGAGGGGCACGGGCATCATATGGCCGCGCGAGGCCGGTCCCGCTGAGAAGTGCGGAGGGGCTCCAAAATTTTTGTAGCGAACGAAATCTTCGCGCGCCAACGGCCTGTTGCGTAACTGACGGCCAAAGTGGGACAGGCCCAAGACCCTGGCGCGATACAACGTCTCACCTCCAACAGCAGCAGACGCAGGCAAACGATCGTCAATCTCGGCCTGGGACTCTCGGCCGTTGCGGTCCGGATCCGCCCCCACTCCTACACCCAGAGCAGGGCCAAGAAATTGAAGATAGACACATAATGCAGGAGTAACTCAGCGGGACCAGTAGCATCTCTGGAGAGTAGGAATGGGTAATGTTTCGGGTTAGTCTTTTCACCCTTTTTTTTATTTTTAGTGAAAGTGTTTGTTTTGGAGGTCTTCTAGTATTTTATGTGGTGGGTGGGGGGAGGGGAAGGGGGAAACTTTATTTCCTAGTCCCTACCTGGACTGGAGTGGCCTTTCCTGTCGGGACCGGTCGGGACTGCAGCTTTGGTGGCGGCGCAGTGCAAGGACACCATCACGGAGCGGGCGATGCCTTACCGGGTCGCGGTGCGGTGGGCTCCAGAGTGCTGTGGCTGCCGACACCAACATCGAGGAGCTGTGGCAGCGGGCTTCCAGCTGGATTTAAAACACTGCAGAGCCTGGGATCCAGGATCGCCAGTCGGAGCTCCAACCAGCGTGGCCTGAGGACTACGGGAGCCGCGGTCTCCGGGGTGGGAGCGGCCGCTCCAGACATTTCCAAGCAACTGAGGAGTGTTCACCCGATGCCGGAGTTCCATCTTTCCGACAAGAGGGCTTGAAAACATCGGACTGGCTGCGGAGGCCACAATAGGCCTAACTATAGGTGAACCGGGATGGGACTGGACTTTGCTGCCTTCCCCCACAGTGGGAACCATGGTGGGGGGATGTTTTTATGTTGTTAAATTCTTTAATGTTGTGTCTTATCTTTATTAATGTGCTGCATTGGCAAGTCAAATTTCACTACACCATTTGGTGTATGTGATAATAAATGTCCTTTGTATCCTTTGTATCCTTTGTAGCCAAGACCCTCTTTTTCAGACTGAAGAAGAGTCTCGACACGAAACATCACCTATTGCTTCTCTCCAGAGATGCTGCCGGTCCCGCTGAGTTACTCCATCATTTTGTGTCCATCTTCAAATGACGTCACGCGCTCCAGACGGCTGTGCGTACTCATGAAATTGCGCGTGACCTTCGCGGGACCGTTGCGTAATTTGAGTGCCAAGGAAACGTAAGTGGGACAGGCCCTTAAGTTTAAGAGGCTTAAGAGCCCTTGCTGTCTCCTCCCCTTCCTTAACCCTCGAGCTGTCTCCTCCCATCCCCCCGCCCTCGGGCTCCTCCTCCTCCCTTTTTCCTTCCTTCTCCCCCCCACCCCCCATCAGTCTGAAGAAGGGTTTCGGCCCGAAACGTCGCCTATTTCCTTCGCTCCATAGATGCTGCTGCACCCGCTGAGTTTCTCCAGCATTTTTGTGTACCTTAAGTTTACTTTCTGTTGTGCTGCTGCAAGTAAGAATTTCAATGTTCCATTTCAGGATGTTTGACATTAAAACACACTCTTTCAATTTGGGAGATTTGTGCCTTTTCCACAGTAACCAAACAGTAAATAGTTTGTTTAAAATATTTTCTGGTTACTTCTTCATATGCAAAAATCTTATTTCAATAGTCGTAGTTCAGCAAAAAAAAAAGACACTTAACAGAACAGTTTCCATACACAACAGAAACATTGCCAAAACATATATTAGCTCACTCACAATCAATCTATTGTCTGCCAAGTAGGCTGTTACAGTTAAGCAGCAGATAAAGTTCATCATTTGCACAGGTTTGATCTTTACATGTGTTTATTTCCTTAAGTCCTCTCCATCATCTTTACAATATCCCCCCACCCCACCCTTACGTACACTCCTAAAAATCTTTCAAATTGAGCTGTCACTTTCTTTTCACAGGCTAACCTCCGCTTCCTTATATGCTGAGCCCTCTCTGCTTAGAACAGTCTGTTCCCTATCAGAGGAAATGGCCATTAAACAGGAAAGGTCCTATTCTTTTGCAAAAATGTTGCAACAATTGGAACAAAATACTTAAAGGTGGGAATCAAGTGAGCTGAACTAACTTCATCAAGGTACAAACCTATCTTGTGATCTTGAGTGACATGTTCATGTTTATGCACTCAGACCTTGTACAAGCAGGTATGTATAGGATAATTGACTGCTTAGAAAGCCAGACAACAAAACTGCATTTGGAAAGAAAAAACAAGGAGCATATTCATTCGGGAGAGATCTATTAGTGAAATGTAAATGAGGCCACACGAGTAAAATTTATGAGCCTCAGACTGGAAATATTGGATGAGCAGTCTAATTACTCCAGGGCATTCATGTTTTCTAACTAAATCTGGGATTGCACGGGGTGGAAGCATAGCAAAGTTGCCAAAAAGGGAAATTACGTGTTGCAGAGAGGAGTGAGGTAAAAATAAGTTTGTAAACCATTTTTTTAATGCTTGCACAACTACACTACACTATTATATTATAAATATGATCACCTCAGAGGTGAAGTTGCACTATGAAAATGCAGTTGGCTATCATTTATAAACAATGCACATCTGTTCAGATTCACTAGCATTCCATAATGGTGAATGGTGTGGGATTTACATGCCTTGTTGACACTGATTCACAGTTGAGGGATTCTGCACATTAATTGCGCAATTTTACATTTGAAATGGCAATGCATTTTAATTGTGCTACTATAAGAATTTCATTGTTCAGTTTTGGTATACAATTAAACACTCTTAACACTCTTGCTGCTTCATTGTTTCACTGAACAAGAGAAGTTTGCTCAGACATTAGACTTTTTTCAGATTATAGAGAAACAGTGCAGAAACAGGCCCTTCGGCCCATGGAGTCTCACATCGACCAGTGATCACCCTGTACACTGGCATTATCACAAGAACAATTTACAATTTTACCGAAGCCTAATTAACCTACAAACCTGTACGTCTTTGGAGAGTGGGATGAGACTGGAGCACCTGGAGAAAAACCCATGTGGCCACAGGGAGAACATCCAAACTCCGTACAGATAGCACTCATAGTCAGGATTGAACCTGGGTCTTAGTGCTGTAAGGCAGCAAATCTACCACTGTGCCACTATGCTACCCATTGTGTCCTTTGAGCCTGCTCAGCCATTCAATAAAATCATTGTTGTTCTGATTTGAAATCACAGTTTTGCCTTCCTGCCAACCTTTGGTAACCTTTTACTCCTCGGAATTCCATCTATCCCAGCCTTAATAATATTTTAAGACTCATCTTCCTTCTATCTTTGTGAAAGAGCGTTGTAAAGGCTCACAACCGCTGAGAGAAAAACTTTAGCCTCTTCTCAGTCTAAAATTCTTAATCCTCTCATTCTTGTCAATGACCCCTAGTTCTAGATTCCCCCACTTAAGGGAACATCGTGCTGTCAATCTTCCTTGAGATCTATGTTTCCATCAAGGCATCTCACACTCTTTTAAACTTCAGTTATACAAGTCTAGTCTGCCCAAGGGGGGAAGGAATTAAAGGGGCTCCACAGGGCAGTTCTTTTCCACAGAGGGTGATGGTATATGGACCAAACTGCAAGAGGAGGTGGTAGAGGCAGGTACAATTACAATATTTAAAACAACATTTGGACAGGTACATTTAGATAGGAGATTTTAGAGGAATTTATGCCAAATACAAGTACAGTAAGTGGGGAAATAGTAGAAACATGGAACTGCAGATGCTGGTTTATATCAAAGGTAAACATAAAGTGCTGGAGTAACTCAACGGGTCTGGCAGCATCACTGAAGAAAAATGTCCGGTGATGTTTTGGGTTGGGACTTGTCTGAAGAAGGGTTCAAACCCAAAAGATCTCCCATCCTTTTTCTTCAGAGATGCTACCCGTTGAGTTACTCCAGCATTTTGTCTCTCTTACAAGTAAATGGGATTAGCTTAGATAGATATCTTGCTCATCATGGACGTGTTTGGCCGAAGAGGCTGTTTTTGTGCTATATAACTGTATGAATCAATGAATTTCTCCTAAACTCACCCACCCTTTTCAGCTTTCAGTCAATTACCTGCACTGTACCTTTTGCTAACCAGCTGAAATTAATACCTTTGCAATAATGCAAAGAAACAAAGAAATAGTCTCACTAATCCTCAATATAATTGAAGCGTAACCTTCCTCCTTCGTTACTGAATTTCCTCAACAATAAATGCTTGCAATCTGATATCTTTCTTAATATCTTATTTTATCTGCATTTGTGATCCATGCATTAGTACATCCAGTTCCCTTAGTGTCACAGAGCTCTGCAATCTCTTATTATTCAGATAATATCCTATTTTACCTACAAAATTACTTTCACTTGCTTCTACATTATTTCAATTTGCCCGTAATTTTGCCCACTTGCTTGACCCATCTATGTCCTTTTGCAGCCTTGGTATCAAAGCTATGCAATAGAAAATAATTAAGGTTAATCACTGAGCTGTCATTTATATAAATCAAACCAGCTTTAAAGATCAATTGGACCAATACTCTTTCTTTGCGCCAAAAATCAGTAATGTCTATTTCCAACATATTATTTCGATAATTTAGTGTATGTAATTAATTGCAACATTGTAACATGTTTTTGCCACCAATCTAACTAACAATAGAAAAGATTTTGTGGAAATCTAAATGCAATGATTTTCAACAAACTGGAATAGTTTAAAAGTCTGAACAGCAAAGGGTTTCCAAACAGGCAACATGATAAGTGGATCCAATAAAGAAGCTATTCAACCTGCAGTACTATTCAGGGCAGGAACTGCTTGACTGCCTCCGTGAACTCCGTAACCATGGGGAAAGTCTGTGAGATCAGTTAGTGCATTGATTCTGGATGTGAAGGAGCTTCCTGCAGCTGTTTCTGGAGGCAGAGAAATGAAACACTTGAAACAATTAGAGAAGATGGTATGAAGTGCACTGACAGCCTGTGGAGGGAGAGATTTTGAATTGAGGCATGCAGTACCCTGGCAAAAGTCTATGGTTTGTTAGGTGACATGTGACAAGGGCAGCACGGTGGTGCAGCGGTAGAGTTGCTGCCTTACAGCGCCAAAGATCTGGCTTTGATCCTGACTATGGCTGCTGCCTATACTGAGTTTGTACGCTCTCCCCGTGACTGCGTGGGCTTTCTCCAGGTGCTACGGTTTCCTCCCACACTCCAAAGACGTACAGGTCTGTAGGTTAATTTGGCTTTGGTAAAAATTGTAAATTGTCCCTAATATGTAGGATAGTGCTAGTGTATGGGGATCGCTGGTTGGCGAGGACTCAGTGGGCTGAAGGACCTGTTTCCGCAATGTATCTCTATATTAAACTAAATCGTGTCTTCCTGAAGGTTAAATAGAGGCTACACTGTGGCTTTCGATGTTGGGATAATGGTTGGAATTAGACATGTTCAAGGTATTGCTTGGATTAGAGAGCATTAGTTATAAGGAGAGGTTGGACAATCTTGGATTGGTTTTTCTGGAGTGTCGGAGTCTGTACGGAATCTGATAGAAATATATAAAATCATTCGGGGTGAAAATGTCAACGACCAGAGGGCAGGATTTAAAGTAGATAAATGTTTTTTATACAGTGTGGTGAGTGCCTGGAAAGTGCTGCCAAGAATGATAGTGGAGGCAAATACTAGAGTGCCATTTAAGAGGCTTTTAGATATGGATATGGATATGGATCATGTGTAGGAGATTAGTTCAACCTGGCATTATGTTTGAGACAGACATTGTGGGCTGAAGGGCCTAAACCTATGCTGTACTATTCTATGTTCCATGTACCACCCTGTGAAATATGCCTGGGGGGGGAGGATGGAGAGACGGACTGTCATTTCTGGTGAGCAACTTGGTTGTACAGGATGAACAAAGCTGACAGGTTCCCCAATGAAAATAAATTAAAACTTGGATTGTTTTCTCGGGAGCATCGGAGACTGAGGAGAGACCTGATTAGATATATACAAAATTATGAGAGGCATAAATAGGGGAGACAGTCAGAACATTTTTTCCCAGGGTGGAAATATCAACGTCATAGAGGGCATAACTTTAAGTGAAAGGGGCAAAGTTTAATGGAGATTTGTGTGGCAAATTTTTACAGAGGATGGTGGGTGCCTGGAACGTGCTGCAGGAGGTGGTTGTGGAGACAGATATGAGAGTAGCCTTTAAAAAGATTTTAGATTGGAACATAGATGTGTAGGGGAAGGAGTGGTATGGAAAATGTGCAAGAAGATAAGAATAGATTATCTTGGCATCATGTTCGGCACAGACATTATAGACCAAAGGGCCTTTTCCTGTGCTGTACTTTTCTATGTTCTATATACAGCCGGGTGTGTCTATGTACATCGATCTCGCTTATTACCTAATAAGGTCACATTGTTCATGTTATCACAAAGTGTTAGCTATGTTTAACATTGAACAAATTAGGCACAGTTGGCACAGGAATTGTGTCTCCCCTGCAGTTTGGCTGGCAGGGTGAGGGCCTGGTAGAGAGAATTCATGGTTGCTGCCAAGGACTAATTATCAAGTTGTCAGCTGAGGGTTTTAGCCCTATGGCAAAGCTCTGACATTTATTTGGTAAGCTGGATTCAATTTACTGATGGCAAAAAGCACACAACTTTTTTACAATGGGACTGTGTTTCTCAAAAAATGAAGCTATTGACAAAGCTGAAATTCAGAAAGTAAGAACATTTGGCAAACTGCAGCTTTGGTGTTAAACATTTTTATATGTTTAATTTAGTTTAGAGATACAGCGCGGAAACAGGCCCTTCGGTCCACTGAGTCCACATCGACCAGCGATCCCCGCACACTAGCGCAATCCTACACACGCCAAGAACAATTTACAACCTTTACCGAAGCCAATTAACCCACAAACCTGTATGTCTTTGGAGTGTGGGAGGAAACCGGAGCTCCCGGAGAAAACCCACGCAGGTCATGGGGAGAACGTACAAACTCCGTACGGACAGCACCCATAGTCAGGATAGAACCCAGGTCTCCATCGCTGTGAGGCAGCAACTCTACCACTGCGCCACAGTGCCACCCAGTACAATGAACCTGTATGAATCCCATTTAATGCACACTTTTTTGTAAGAATTTTAGGAGAGCCTCAAATGTTCTGATGTTTACCTAAGATTCTTAGGAAAAAAAATTCCCAAATAGTATCATCACATGACATTCGTGAAGTTTCATTGTACTTACACACTCATCATCATAATCAATACATAACAAGCATGCGTTCTAACAGCCAAGTTCTCACCAGCATTTTATACACGTGGCATAGAAGGCTGTGGTCTGAGTGCTGAGAAATGAGAATAGATACGTATTTGATGGGCAGCATAGGTATGATGGGTGAAAAAACCTGTTTCCGTGCACCACTAATCTATGAATCTATCACTTCAGTGGAGTCACAGTGTCAGAGAGCTATACAGCATGGCTACAAATCCTTCTGCCTCCCTTGTCCATGCTGACCAATTTGGCAGAGTCACATTTGACTGTATTTGGCCTAATGTACTCTAACCCCTCCTTATCGATATATATATCCAAATGCCCTTCGGCCCACCTTGCCCACATCAGCTAACATGTCCCATCTACACTAGCCCCACCTGCCTGCATTTGGCCCATATCCATTTAAATATGTCTTATCCATGCACCTGTCTAAATGTTTCTTAAACATTTTGATAGTACCTGCCTCAACTACCTCCTCTGGCAGCTCGTTCCATACACCCACCACGCTTTGTACTCCTAGTTATCCCTCAGGTTCCTATTAAATCTTTCCCTTATCATGTTTAACCTATGTCCTCTGATTCCTCTGTTCTGGGCTTTTAAAAGTCATAATTGCACCCACTTTTATAGACTTCTTTGGCAGCTCATTCCAGATATTCAATGCCCTCTGAATGAAATAGGTGCCCCTTATACCCTTTTTATATCTCTCCACTCCCACCATAAGCCTGCGGCCTTCAGTATTATAAGCCTGGGAAAAAGCATTCATTTTATCCTTGCCCCTCATGATCTTGTACACCTCAATAAGGTCACCCGTCAACATCCTATGGTCCAAAGAAGAATATCCCAGCCAATCCACACCCTGCCTATAACACAAGCCCGCAAGCCCTGGTGAATCTCTTCTGTATCCTTAATGACATACTTCCTGAGCAGAATTAGGACATTCGGCCCATCAAGTCTACTCTGCCATTTAAACATGTCTGTTCTATCTTTCTCTCTCAACCCCATTCTCCTGGCTTCTTCCCATAACCCCCTGACACTCATACTAATCAAACTGCATATGGTACTCCATGGTGTCACAACGTTTGTACTCAATATCCTTCCCAAGAGTGCTAAGTGTCTTCTTCACCACATTGTCCACCTCATTTGCTATTTCCAGTTCTCTGTGTTCTGCAATGCTCCCTAGGACTCTACCATTTACTGTATACGTCCTGCCACAGTTTGACATATCAAAGTGCAACAACTCACATTTGACAGATATAATCACATTTGCCATTCCTTACCAACTGCTCTGGATCCAGCTGTAAATTTAGATTACTTTCCTCATTGTCCACTATTGCCACCAATTGTGATGTCATCTGCTAGTTGACCAACAATTTTAACTACATTGTAATCCAAATCATTGATGTGGATAACAAACAACTGTGAACCCAGCACTGATCTCTGCAGCACTCCGCTGGTCACAGGCCTCAGAATAGAAAAACAACTTTCCACAAATACCTTTTGTCACCTTCCCCCAAGTAAACTTGAATTTAAATTAGCCAGCTCAACTTGGATTCCATGTGACCTAATCTTCCATACTAACTTTCTATACGGGGCCTTGTCAAAGGCCTTGCTAAAGTCCATATAGACAATATCCACTTCCCTCATCCGTCCTCTTGGTGACCTTTTCAAAAACTCCAGCAGATTCATGAGACACGATTTGTCGCACACAAAGCCATGTTGATTTCCCTACTCATTCAGTGGCTAAACCAACGCTGGAAACGTTACCCATTCCTTCTCTCCAGAGATGCTGCCTGTCCCGCTGAGTTACTCCAACTTTTTGTGTCTATCTTCGGTTTAAACCAGCATCTGCAGTTCTTTCCTACACATTAGTTTGACTTGTCCAGTCTACATGTCAGGTTCCCTGGAATTATTGTATTACCCTTATTTCATATGATTTCTGAAGTCACAATGCCTGTCCTTTCATCTTCTCCCTTATTACCATTCAAAACAGTCTTTCCAGATGTAACAAAGAATCACTTGAACTTCCTCCAATCTATTGTATGGCACCCAATGATCATAATTCTGCATTCTCTATATTGGAGAAATCAAACGCAGGTTGGATGATCATTTTGTGACATGCAGGGAACGGAGTCATATGGATTATGTGCAGGCAGATGAGAGGTGGTCTTGGCATCATGTTCGGCACAAACATCGTGGACTGAAGGGCCAGTTTTTGAGCTTTACTTTTAGTTTAGTTTAGTTTAGTTTGGAGATGCAGTGTGGAAACAGGCCTATCAGCCCACCGAGTACGCACCAACCAGTGATCCCTGCACATTAACACTATCCTACACACACTAAGGAGAATTTACATTTATACCAAGCCAATTAACCGACAAACCTGTATGTCTTTGGAGTGTGGGAGGAAACCAAAGATCTCAGAGAAAACCCACGCAGGTCACGGGATAACATATAAACTCCGTATAGCCAGCACCCATCATCAGGATCAAACCTGTAGTCAGGATCGAACCCGGGTCTATGTTGCAGTAAGGCAGCAACTCTTCCACTGTGCCACCCTGCTGCCCGTTCGATGGACTAAGTTTCATGAGTTCAGTCCACAGGGGCAACGTGAGGTTCTGATTATCTCTTACTTTCACCATCCCACTCATACACTGACCTTTCTGTGTGTGGTCTCCTGTACTGCTACAAAGAGGCCCAATGTCTGCTTGGGAAGCAACACCTTATCTTGCGTTTGGGCACATTGCAGCCTGTAGGACGCCATGCCAAACTCACCAGTGCCAGGTAATTCAGTTTTTTTGCCTGCATTTAATGTGGCACTTCTATCTGACATGATATTGACTCCATTTTTCTATAAACGTGTCTTGGGAAACCCAAGGCTAAAATTAAGCTATTAAAGTATTTTAAATTAGATACAGGTTTGGAATGGATTTTAGGACTGATTTTAACAGGCACGTTGAGAAGAAACAGGGAAGCTGCAGTGCCAAAGCTGCCTCATAAAATTTGTAGTTCAGTTTCTTTTTTATTTATTTTCTGATCCAGTTTTCTTACGTAGCTGAGAAAAATCAATGGCAAGAGGTGACCACATACTGAATGTATGTAAGATGGTCCCACAATGTTATTAATCCCTAGATATCTATTGTTCACTGCTGCTCGGTATGGGATCCAATCTAGATCTCGCTTTGGCTTTGGTCCAAACATGGCCAAAAGAGCTTCAATTGACCAAGTGTTAAGAAACCCAAGTAAAACTGAACTTAATAGGATTGGTAAACCATTCTCCATTGAGTCGTAACAGGAAAGATGCTGTGGTTGCTAGCGGTCAATTTACTTGGCTCCAGGGCTCCGCTGCAGGAATCTTCAGCAAAGTGGCCATTTGTGCTTGCACCACCGAGGTCAGAAGTGGATGAATGCAAAATGGTAAATTCCACAGAAATGAAGGAGCGGTACAGCTGCCTTACAGCACCAGAGACCGGGGTTCATTTCTGACTACGGGTGCTGTTTGTACGGAGCGCGTATGTTCACCCTGTGACCACATAGTTTTTGCCCAGGGGCTCCGGTTTCCTCCCACACTTCAAAGACATACAGGTTTGTAGGTAAATTGGCTACTGCAAATTGTAAAATGCTACTAGTGTGTAGGACAGTGCTAGTGTATGGGGTGATCGATGGTCGGCGCGGACTTTGTAGGCCAAAGAGCCTGTTTCCACGCTGTATCTCTAAAATGTAAAGTAAAGTCTAAAGTCTAAACTGAAGCAGTTCAGGATTATGTGCAACAAGGCCTGAACAACAAGTTCAGCATAGGCTGAGAAGTGATACGATTTATACATGATGAATCAGCTGCAATGGCCAATTTAAACAAGTGTGTCTAAGTAGCACATTCATTGATATTGCCCTCGTAAGTTCCACAGTATCAATATCTCAGGGTCTCATTGACCAGAAATATAAACAGACTGGACACTTCAGTATTGTTTAGTTTAGTTTATTGCCACATGTACCGAGGAACAGTGTACAAAAGAAAATTCTCTCATTGTCCTTCATTTTCTCAAAAAGCCTTTGCACAATTTCAAGGGCACAGGTTGGAATCATGATGGAATAGTCACTAATTTTCTGAATATGCACAGCTCCAATAGTCAAGAAAAAAATTAAAGGGCAAAATTAAATGCTTGATAAAATTAAGGGTTAAGCAGGGGCTCTGTTTACCACAAAGTATTTATTCCTTCCTCTTGTCTCCAGCTTGTATCATCTACAAGCTATCAGCTAGCACTTCAACAGGGACTTTTCAACAGCACACCCCAAACCCCAATCTCTGCCCTTCAGATGTTAAGAGCAATCTGCATTTGGCAACACCACCATGTACAAATCCACTTCTAATTTCCCATTGCTGTGCCAACATCCTGAAACTTCATCTCTTGCAGCTCTCTGGAGTATTGCCTGCAGTTCTGGTCGCCCTATTACAGGAAAGATATGGCTTTGGAGAGGGTGCAGAGGAGATTTACCAGAGTGCTGCCTCGATTAGAGGGTTTCAGCTACAGGGAGAGGTTGGATAGACTTGGATTGTTTTCTCTGGAACATCGGAGGTTGAGGGGAGACTTGATAGAAGTATATAAATTTATGCAAGGTATAGATAGGAGAGACAGTCAGATCCTTTTTCCCAAGGTGGAAATGCTAACAATATAGGGTATGGCTATAAGGTGAGAGGGGGAAAGTTTAATGGAGATGTGGAGGGCACGTTTTTTTCACCGGAAAGGGAAACAAGAGACATAGACGATGATGTATAGAACAATGATTGAAAGATATACAAAAAAATATCGATGAGAAAAGAAACAGGCCATTGTTAGCTGTCTCTTGGGTGAAAACAAGAAGCTGGTACGACTTAGGTGGGGGATGGATGGAGAGAAAGGGAATGCCGGGGTTACTTGAAATTAGAGAAAACAAGTTTCATTCCACTGGGCTGTAAGCTGGCCAAGTGAAATATGAGATGCTGTTCCTCCAATTTGCATTTAGCCTCACTCTGACAGTGGAGAAGGTGTAGGACAGAAAGGTCAGTGTGGGAATGGGAAGGAGAATTAAAGTGTTTAGCAACAGGGAGATCAGGTAGGATCAGGCAGACTGAGCGAATGTATTCAGCAAAACGATCTGCCAGTCTATGTTTGGTCTCGCCGATGTTTAAGAGTCTGCATCTTGAATATATATTGCGGGGGGGGGGGGGGGGGGGGGCGGTCCTTCGGCATCACACACACTAACCACCCCCTTCATATTATATTAATATTATTCATTTGCTCCTTTTACACCATCCCCCGTCCTATCCATTCACGCATAACCCCCAACTGCGCAGGCATGGCTAGAGTGGGGGGGGGGGTGGGGTGGAGAGGGAGGGGGAGGGGGAGGGGGTCAGAGAGGGAGCAGGGTAGAGATTGAGTGGTGGGGGTGCGGGCGCGTGGTGTCACAGGGGAGGGCTGGTTCCCGAACGCAATACTCCACCACTCACCCATAGGTCCCAATATTTACCACTCCCTGGAGAGGGAGGGGGGTGACAGAGAGTGAGAGAGGGGCAGAGAGGGAGGGGGCGGGTCAGAGAGGAAGGAGGGGGCAGAGAGGGAGGGGGGCAGAGAGGGAGGGGGGCAGAGAGGGAGGGCGGAGCAGAAAGGGAGGGGACACAGAGGGAGGGGGTAGAGGCAGCACCTACCCAAGTCGCAGAGCAACAGCAGGTGCCGGGCCCGAGCGATGCTGCGGGTGGGCGTGTACCCGAGCGAGGCCTCCTCCCCCCCTTCCTCCCCCTTCCCCCCTCTCTTCCCCCTCTCCTCCCCTCTTCCCCCCTCTTCACCCCATCTCCTTTCCCCCCTCCTTCCTCTCCTCCCCATCTCCACCCACTCTCCTCCCCCCCTCTCCATCCCCCCCTCTCCCCCCTCCCTCCACCCCCTCTATCTCCATCTTCTCCCTCCCTCTCCCTGCCCCCACCCTCTCTCTCTTTCTCTGCCCCGGGGAGGGGGTAGAGGCAGCACCTATCCAGGTGGTAGAACAGCAGTCTCCCCACCAGGCGCAGGGCCCGAGCGAGGCTGCGGCCGGCATGGACCGCAGCGAGGTCCGGAGCGATCTGAGGATGGTCAAAAGCAGTGGAGGGCCGGCCGATTGTGGCTTCTGTGAGGGGAAGCCCACCCACCCGCGTGACAGACGATCGGGCGGGGGAGATGGAGAGGAGGTTGTCCCCTGTGATGGCCAGATATCGCCAGGTGGGATCGGGATCACCAGCGAGGAAAAGGTGTCACAATTCCCCGAGTACCTGCGATCAACAGAGGAATCGCAGGTCTCCAATGATAGCGGGAGTAATGGCCACCAGAGGGAGTAAAGGCCACCACAACCTACCTTCCCATCGTGTTGCCCCGCGTCCATGATAACGGCCGCCGCCGCCATGTTCTAGAACTTCAAGGAGCCCAGCAGAATGCGCAGCACGACCTGAGCAGCAGTTTAAAAATGGTAAGTGAAAAATTTAAAGAAGTAAAAGTTAAGCCAAGAAGTACAGAAAACATAACAGGGGTGACATCACTCGCAGCGTGAGCAAAGGCAGGCAGTCAGTACCATTGTGATGTCATCAGCGAGACCATCTTGTTTATTTTCTAAGATTTATTTGAGATTTGTGAACATTTTCATAAATAACTCGAGATATAGTGCATGAAATTTTCAAATAAGGCGATTTTTGATTTCACGGGATAAATCTCTACCGGAATATGTAAAACTTTTACCGTTAGCACATCGTTTCTTCGAGCATGTGTGATCGCACACAAACAAATAAATACACACACACACACACACACACACACACACACACACACACACACACACACACACACACACACACACACACACACACACACACACACACACACACACACACACACACACACAAGATCAGAGTTTTATAGTTTCCTCCACCCCTCTCTCCCCCCTCCCCCACCCCAACGCGCGTTTGCGGGAGGGTGGGGGAGGGGGGAGAGAGGGGTGGAGGAAGGGGAGAGAGGGAGGAGGAGGGAGGAGGGGGTGGGAGGGGAAGGAGGAGGGAGAGGGGGAAGAGTGTGGAGTGGGGGGTGAGTGGTAGGGGACGGGGGAAGAGTGGGATGGGAGGGGGAGAGGGGTAGGGGAAGAGAGGGAGAATAGTGGTGAGGGTGGGGGGAGGATAAGAGTGCGGAAGAGGGGCAGAGGGGTAGGGGGAGTAGTGGAAGAGGCAGAGATGGGTAGGGGGGAGATGTGGGGGGGGAGAGGGGTGGGGGTTGGCGTTGGCGTTGGAGGGGAGGAGGGAGGTGGTGAGGAGAGAGGGAGAGGGGAGAGAGGGGGGAATGGGAGGAGGAGAGAGGGTTGCGGGAGGGGGTGAGAGAGTGTGGGGGAGGGGGGAAAGGGTGGGGGAGGGGGGAAAGAGGTTGGGGGAGGGAGAGAGGAGAGAGGGAGGGGAGGATGGAGGGGAGGGAGGAGGGAGAGGGGGAAGAATGTGGAGGGAGGGGGAGAGGGGTATGGGGGAGAGAGGGGGAAGAGTGTGGAGGGAGGGGAGAGCGGAGAGAAGGGGAAGAGTGGGGAGGGAGAGGGAAGGGGGGGGGAGAGTGGTGGGGGAGGGAGATGGGGAGGGGTGGGGGATGGGGGATGGGTGGAGATAAGTGGAAAAATGGGGAGGGAGGGGGAGAGGTGTAGGGGGAGTGGTGGAAGTGGGAGAGAGGGAGGGGAGAGGGGTAGGGGGAGTGGTGGAAGAGGGACAGAGGGGTGGGGGAGGGGTGGGGGAGGAGAGTGAGGGGGAAGGGAGGGGGAGAGAGAGAGGGGTGGAGGGAGGGAGAGGGGTGGTGTAAGGGGGATGAGAAGATAAAGAGTGGTGAGGGAGGGAGGGGGAGAGGGGTAGGAGGTTGGTGGAAGAGGGACGGGGTAGGGGGAGGGGGGAGAGATGGAAGGGGGTGGGGGGGGGAGAGGAAAGGGAGGTGGGGGAGAGAGGTATGGGGGTGGGAGGAGAAGGGGGAGGAGAGGGAGAGGGGTGAGGAGAGGGAAACATAGAAACATAGAAATTAGGTGCAGGAGTAGGCCATTCGCCCTTCGAGCCTGCACCGCCATTCAATATGATCATGGCTGATCATCCAACTCGGTATCCCGTATCTGCCTTCTCTCCATACCCCTTGATCCCTTTAGCCACAAGGGCCACATCTAACTCCCTCTTAAATATAGCCAATGAACTGGCCTCAACTACCTTCTGTGGCAGAGAATTCCACAGATTCACCACTCTCTGTGTGAAAAGTGTTTTTCTCATCTCGGTCCTAAATGATTTCCCCCTTATCCTTAAACTGTGACCCCTTGTTCTGGACTTCCCCAACATCGGGAACAATCTTCCTGCATCTAGCTTGTCCAACCCCTTAAGAATTTTGTAAGTTTCTATAAGATCTCCCCTGAATCTTCAAAATTCTAGTGAGTACAAGCCGAGTCTATCCAATCTTTCGTCATATGAAAGTCCTGACATCCCAGGAATCTGTCTGGTTAACCTCTGTACTACCTCTATGGCAACAATGTCTTTGGCAAGGGAGATGGAGAGGGGGGAGGAGAGCGGGATGGGGGAGGGGAAGAGAGAGGGGAGGGGGAGGGGGGGGTGGGGAGGAGGGAGATGGGGTAGGGGAGAGAGGGGGAAGAGTGTGGAGGGTGGGGGAAGGGTGGGGCGGGAGAGGGGGGTGGGGGAGAGAGGGTTGGGGGTGTGAGGAGGTGAGGTGGAGAGGGAGAGGGTTGAGGAGAGCGAGATGGAGAGGGGGAGGGGAGCGAGGTGGGGGAAGGGGAGAGAGGGATGGTGGAGGGGGAGAGAGGGATGGGGAGGGGGAGAGAGGTGTGGGGGAGGGGGAGAGGAGGGAGATGGGGTAGGGGAGGGAGGGGGAAGAGAGGGAAAATAGTGGGGAGGGAGAGTGGATGGGGAAGGGGTAGGGACAGTCCATCTGTTCCCCATTCCCTATCACCCCCAATCCTCTTTCTCTATTCCCACACACGTGATGACGCGCTTCGACACAGGCTGCGGGGGTGGGGGGGAGGGGCTGGGGCTGGGGCTGCTGCAAAGGCATATGTAAATGGTTCCATTCCGATTGGACATCTGTGATCATTGGGCATTGTGACATCACACGATGGAACGTTCACCAACATGTTATGGGTGAGAAGCTGTTTTTTTAATTTTTGGGGGGGGGGGGAAAGGGGAGGGAGAAGGATTTTATTAAAAATGTGTACATAAACGCGACAAAATTTAATCAGGAGTGGATACTTAGAATGAAAAGTGAAATCTCAAGCGAAATGGAAAAAATCTCGGCGATTCTGCGTCTGGTGTTGGCGTAGCAACGAATCAAAGGCTGGCAGCCACAAGTCAGGCAGACACACACACACACAGTTTTAATATATTACTAGACCCAGTGCAG
Organism: Amblyraja radiata; assembly: GCF_010909765.2. Taxonomy (NCBI): domain Eukaryota; kingdom Metazoa; phylum Chordata; class Chondrichthyes; order Rajiformes; family Rajidae; genus Amblyraja; species Amblyraja radiata. The sequence continues at coordinate 88,882,723 of NC_045957.1, forward strand.
ACCTGTTGGGTCTGTTTCCCCAACGCGCCTTTGCGGGGGGGGGGGGGGGGGGGCTGCGGCATCACACTCACAGTAACCTCCCCACAAACACACAGGTGGGGGGAGGGGGAGGGGGAGACGGGTTGAGGAGAGGGGAGGGTGAGAAGAGGGGAGGGAGTGGAGAGGAGGAGGAGGAAACGGGAGAGATTTGGGAGGGAGAGGAGAGCGGGGTAGGGGGAGAGAGAGGGAGATGGGAAGGGGGAGGCGAGTGGGGAGTGGGGAGTGGGAGGAGAGCGGGGAGGGCAGGAAGGGGGGGGGAGAAGGGTAGGGGGTGGGAGTGGGGTTGCGGGGAGTGGTGCAAGAGAGAGGGGAAGGGGGTGGGGAGGGGGAGATGGGGGTGAAGAGGGGTGGGGGAGGGAATGGGAGGGGAGGAGGAGAGTGGGGTGGGGGAGGGGATGAGATAGGGTTGGGGGAGGGGGGAGAGAGGGGTGGGGGAAGGGGAGAGAGGGAGGAGGAGGGAGGAGAGAGAGGAGGGAGGGGAAGGGCGTGGAGGGAGGGGGGGAGTGGTAGGGGGGGGCGGGGGAAAAGTGGGATGGGAGGGGGTGAGGCGAAGGGGGGAGAGAGGGGGAATAGTGGTGAGGGAGGGGGGAGGATAAGAGTGCGGAAGAGGGGCAGAGGGGTAGGGGAGTGGTGGAAGAGGCAGAGATGGGTAGGGGGAGAGGTGGGGGGAGAGAGGATTGGGGGTTGGCGTGGGGGTTGCGGTGGGAGGAGTGGTGAGGAGAAAGGGAGAGGGGAGGAAGGGGGAAAGGGAGGAGGAGAGAGGGGTGCGGGAGGGGGTGAGGGAGGGAGGGGGGAAAGAGTTTGGGGGAGGGGGAGAGAGGAGAGAAGGATGGTAGGATGGAGGGGAGGGAGGAGGGAGGGTGAAGAGTGTGGAGGGAGGGGGAGAGGGGTAGGGGGAAAGAAGGGGAAGAGTGTGGAGGGGGGGAGAGCGGAGAGAGGGGCAAGAGTGGGGAGGGAGAGGGGTGGGGGATGGAGGATGGGGGGTGGGGGGAGATAAGTGAAAAGAATGGGGAGGGAGGGGGAGAGGTGTAGGGGGAGTGGTGGAAGTGGGAGAGAAGGAGGGGGAGAGGGGTAGGAGGAGTGGTGGAAGAGGGGCAGGGGTAGGGGCGAGGGAGAGATGGAAGGGGTGGAGGAGAGAGGGAAGGGGGGGGTGGGAGAGGGAGTGATGGGGGTTGGAGCAGGAGGGGGAGGAGATGGAGAGGGGTGAGGAGGAGAAGGGTGAGGAGAGGGAGATGAAGAGGGAGGTGAGAGGGGTGGGGAGGGGTGGAGAGAGGGGAAGGGGAGAGAGTTGTGGGGGAGGGAGGAGGCAGGGGAGGAGGGAGATGTAGTGGGGGAGAGAGGGGGAAGAGTGTGGAGGGAGGGGGAAGAGTGGGGAGGGAGAAAGAGGGTGGGGGAGAGAGGGATGGGGGTGAGAGGAGGAGGGGAGGAGAGGGAGAGGGGTGAGGAGAGGGAAATGGATAGGGGGATGTGAGAGGGGTGGGGGACGGGAAGAGAGAGGGATGGGGGAGGGTGGGGGAGGGGGGAGGGAGATGGGGTAGGGGAGGAGATGTGGTGGGAGAGGGAGGGGGAAGAGTGTGGAGGGAGGGGAGAGGGGTGGGGGAGAGAGGGGAAAAAGTGGGGAGAGTGGGAGGGGGAGGGGGGCGAGAAGTGGAAGTGGGAAGGGAGGGGGAGAGGGGTAGGGGGAGTGTTGGAAGAGGGTCAGAGGGGTAGGGGGAATGAGTGGGGGGAGAGAGGGGAGGGAGGGGGAAGGCAGGGGTGGGGAGGGAGAGGGTTGGGGTAAGGGGGCGAGAAGTGGAAGAGTGGGGAGGGAGGGGTAGGGGGAGTGGTGGAAGAGGGACAGAGGGGAAGGGGAACAGGGCGGGGGGAAAGAGGGAAGGGAGTGGGGTAGAGAGGGAAGGGGGTGGGGGAGGGAGGGATGGGGGTGGGAGGAGGAGGGGGAGGAGTGGGAGAGGGGTGAGGAGAGGGAGATGGAGAGGGGGAGGAGAGAGGGGTGGGGGAGGGGAGGAGGAGTGGATGGGGGAGAGGGGGGTGGGGGGAGGGGAGGGAGGCAAGGAGGGAGATGGGGTAGGGGGTAGTGGGGGAAGAGTGTGGATGGAGGGGGAAGAGTGGGGAGGGGGAAGAGTGTCGGGGATAGAAGGAAGGGGGTGGGGGACTGAAGGGGGTGGGGGAGGGGGATGGGGGAGAGGGAAGGGTGAGGGATGGGAGGGGGAGAGGGAAGGGGGGTGGGGCAGAGAGGGATGGGGGTGTGAAGAGGAGGGGGAGGAGAGGTAGAGGGGTGAGGAGAGGGAGATGGAGAACGGAAGAGAGGGATGGGGGAGGGGGAGAGAGGTGTGGGGGAGGGGGGAGGAGGGAGATGGGGTAGGGGAGGGAGGGAGAAGAGTGTGGAGGGAGGGGGAGAGGGGTGGGGGGTGAGAGGGGAAATAGTGGGGAGAGAGAGTGGAAGGGGGAGGGGTAGGGACAGTCCATCTGTTCCCCATTCCCTATCACCCCAATCCTCTTTCTCCATTCCTACACACGTGATGACGCGCTTCGACACAAGCTGCGGGGGTGGGGGGAGGGGCTGGGGCTGCTGCAAAGGTATATGTAAATGGATCCATTCCGATTGGACATCTCTGAGCATTGGGCATTGTGACATCACACGATGGAACGTTCACCAACATTCTATGGGTGAGAAGCCGTTTTTTTTGGTTGAAATTTGGGGGGGAAGGGGGGGGGGGGGGGGGGGAGAAGGATTTTATTAAAAATGTGTACATAAACACGACGACATTTAATCAGGAGTGGATACTTGGAATGAAAAGTGAAATCTCTACCGAAATGGAAAAAATCTCGTCGATTCTGCGTCTGGTGTTGGCGTAGCAACAAATTAAATGCTGGCAGCCACAAGTCAGGCAGACACGCACACACTTGCGAGCACACACACACACACACACACACACACACACACACACACACACACACACACACACACACACACACACACACACACACACACACACACACACACACACACTTTTATATTATAGATAGATAAGGAAAGGATATATATATATATATATATATATATATATGTGTGTGTGTGTGTGTGTATAAATTGTTACATTGAATAAGCATTAAGAAACAAAATAATTAGAAATAGTAAGTTACTTTACCTTTTTTTTCCTTTTAATCATTGCTCCATGATATAGTGGCTTGCAAAAGTATTCATACCCCTTGAACTTTTCCACATTTTATCACGTTACAACCACAAACGTAAATGTATTTTATTGGGATTTTATGTGATAGACCAACACAAAGTGGCGCAAATTGAAAATTTGAAAACCATGTATCATTTTCCTTCCACTTCACAATTATGCGCCACTTTGTGTTGGTCTATCACATAAAATCCCAATAAAATACATTTACGTTTGTGGTTGTAACGTGACAAAATGGGGAAAAGTTCAAGAGGTATGAATACTTTTGCAAGCCACTGTATCTATGAAGTCTCAGATCCTGCACATCTGACGGGGTCTAATTTGAGGAGTGATTTCTCCGGCATTATTCTGGGGAATCCTAACATATGGAATATAACAGAGGAACAAATTGACAGATTCAGTCTTTTGTGTCTGTTTGGAAGTCTGACAAAGTCTGCCTGAAAGTCTGGGGAATATTCCAGTTTCAATGGCTGGCAATAATCATCAAGATCATGCCAATAAAGTGTCTCCCATTCCTACTTTCTCCACGTGGTGCTGTTAACCTCATTGAGCTTTTCGTACCAAATATGGGCAAAAAAGACAAACAGAAAATGCTGAAACAAAAAGGCTGGAGGAACTCAATGGGTCAGGCAGCATCTATAAAAGGAAATGGAGGATGATGTTTCAGTTTGGGTCCCTTCGTCAGTCTGAAGAAGTTTCCCATCCTGTAACGCTGTGTGTCCATTTCCCTCCATAGTTCCTGCCTGAGTTCCTCCAGTAGTATTTTTTTTGTTGCAAATCCCCATATCTATACCATTGACTTGAAGAAAGTGAGAGGAGTCAAAAGAAAAGTTTTAAGATTGAGGACAAGTCCATCAAGTGGAAAAGAGGAGATTGAGGGGAACTGATTGGGTATCTGTTTCGTAACACTTATGGAATACCTGCGTTTAGTCTTCTGCAACAACCCTAAAGATTCAAGATGTATTTACTTCTCTATCCAATTTCCACTCTGATCCATCTGATGTTAGTTGCTTACACTGTTGCTATGAAGCCCAAAAGGAACTTGCGGAATAGCATCTCAACTTCTCCATAGGCACAATGCAAACTTATGGGCTCAATATTGAATTTAACAATTTAGTTTTTCTGTTTGTACTAAAATGGGCAAATTACATTTGTACAGCATGGAAACAAGCCATTTGGCCGAATTCTTTTTTGCTGACCAAATGATGGTCTAATTTGTCCGTGCCTGGCCCATATCCACGTAAAACCTTCCAATCATCTACGTCCAAATAGCTATCAAATGTTAATTCTGCTGCGCGTCAAGCAAATGTAATGTGGCAAAAACTGTTCTCTCTCTATACATTTCTGCCGCTCTGCATTTTATTGCTTTTACATTCCTTTGTTTATGTTATATTTCTCTTAAACTGGTCTCCAACCTATCAACCAGATAATTTCATCAATTTACCCCAGTCACTCCCTCGTTTCCTCTCTCCCATTAGGCAAGAGGTACAGAAGTTTGAAAACACATACCTCCAGATTCAGGGACAGTTTCTGCCCAACTGTTATCAGGCAACTGAACCTGAACCATGGGCTAGAGTGAGTTCCTGACCTCCCATCTGTCATGACGATGAGTCATGATGATGATATGCAAATATCATGACCTTTGTATCAGATGATTTGGAGGTCGGATCGCATATGCACTGTAAGCCTAGGCAGGAGGCCATGGCTGAGTGAGATAATAAACACGGAAACCAAGGAATGTAACCTCTAAATATTATGTCAGTATCATTATTATTCCACATCTGAGGCATCGTGACATTGGCGACGAGGATATTTCGGATATTTTAGATATTTTGAATTCTGAATCCGTGGCTTCGAGCTGGAAAACGATTTGTTTTTAAATGTCGGTCACTGGAGCTGATTTCTAGCGCTTCGCAGAGTTCCACACTTCGATCCAACGGGTGATGCGAGTACCGTCAGCCTGAGGTTGAATGCTTGGCTGGAGGAATTCAAAGCTTATGCCGACAGTCAAGGGCTCTTTCTTGATGAGAGTACGCCGGGGCAGAAGTGGAGAGTGTTGTTTCTTTTCACCGCGGGGCCAGCAGTTCGAGAAATGTTTAAAACACTCACTGATACCGGAATGAAGGAAGACTATAAGAAAGCCATTGGTGATTAAAACAGTCATTATGTGGTGGTGCCAAATGCTACATTTCAACGCCATTTACTCTGTAAAACAATGCAGGAAGAGAGCAAGACTGTTGCTCAATTTGTGACGGGACTCAGACAGGTGTCTGTAGGATGCAAATATGTGGCTGCTGATATGGAAAACCAGATATTGGATCAGGTTGTCAGGCATTGCAGGCCAGACAAGCTCAGGAGAAGGCTGTTAGAAAAAGGGGGTGGGTTAAACCTTAATGATGCTTTGTTGATTGCAGCAGCACTGGAAGCTGTTCAGAGACAATTTCACAGCATGAAATTGAAAGATTCCAAGACTGGGCAAGTTAACCAGCTGTCCTACGATAGACCAAGAAGTATACCTGAAAGTGAGATTGAGTGTTGCAGGTGTGGCAACAAGGGTCACATAGGGAAAGATGCATGTTGTCCAGCAAAAGGTAGAACATGTAGGAAATGTGGAGATAAAGATCATTTTGCAAAGAAATGTAAATGTAAAAGTAAGGTCAGGGACAAGACAAGTGATTACAACAAGAAAGGGAAGTCCAGTGAAAAGAAAGACAGACCTTGGCAGAAAAAGAAGGGTCATGTCCATCATGTGATTTCGGAAGTGATGAAGACAGTGATGAAGCTGGTGAGCACGCTGTTAGAAAGAATTATCAGTTTGCATTGAATGAGAGCCATCACGAGAAAGTTGCAGTGACCATCGGAGGTGTTACAGTGCCAGTGATTGTAGATTCTGGTAGCGACAGCAACGTAATTGACAGATCAATTTGGGAATGCTTGAAACAGCAGAAAATCAAGTGCACGTCAAGGAGGTGTAGTAGGAACATATCCATACACCGCAACTAAACCATTGCAGACCATTGGATGTTTCACGGCTAAAGTAGAAGTCGGAGATAGAGAAACTGAAGCAGAATTTGTGGTGTTAGAGGAGAAGGGAGAAACTCTGCTGCGTAGAAATACAGCTCGAGAGCTGGGAGTGCTTCGCATCGGAGTGCATGTTAATTCAGTGCAGTCATATGATGACATGAGGCAGGAATTTCTTTCAGTATTCCAAGGAGTTGGATAATTGAAAGGCCGGCAAGTGAAGTTAGCCATTGATGAAAATGTCAAGCCGATAGTCCAGGAGTAGCAACCATATCAGATGACATAATCCTCCATGCATCAAGTCGTGAGGAGCATGACAGGAGGTTGAAGCTAGTGTTGACTAAACTTAAAGAAGCAAGTCTCACTGTGAATGAAGACAAGTGCAAGTTTGGCCTCTCTGAGATGGATTTCATGGGACACAGACTCACAAGTGAAGGGCTGAACCCAGCCAAAGCTAAAGTGAAAGCTGTTGCAGATGCACGTGAACCTCAGAATGCAACCGAGATGAGGAGTTTTTTAGGACTGGTCAATTATTGTGCAAAATTTTGCTACACTGGTGGATCTGCTAAGAAAGTTGACCAGGAAAGACGTACTGTTCCAGTTTGGTAGTAAACAGAGACAGGCATTCAAATCACTGAAACAGAGTCTAATGAGTGCAGAAACCCTTGGATATTATGATCCAGATGCACCAACACAAATCATAGCAGATGCTAGTCCGGTCGGCTTAGGAGCAGTGCTGGTACAGACACATGCAGATGGACCCAGAATCATAACATATGCCAGTCGATCATTAACCAGCATAGAGAGAAGGTATTCTCAAACAGAGAAAGAAGCACTGGGATTAGTGTGGGCCTGTGAAAGGTTCCATGCATACTTGTACGGCATTGAATTTGAACTTGTTACAGATCACAAGCCACAGGAAGTGATCTATTCGACAAGGTCTAAGCCATGTGCCACAATAGAACGTTGGGTGCTGAGACTCCAACAGTACAAGTACAAAGTAGTCCACATTGCTGGGAAAGCAAACATCGCGGACCCGCTGTCAAGACTGTTGAAGGATGAACAGGTGGAAGCAACATCCTCGCTAGAGATGGAAGCAGAGAACTTTGTGCGATTTGTCGCAATTCAGTCAACGCCAAGTAACAATGAAGGACGTTGAAAGGGAATCAGAACATGATCCTGAACTCAAAGATATCAGAGAGTGTATACACAGTGGGCAATGGGAGCAATGCCCTTACAAAGCATATGTTCCCATAAAAGATGAATTTTGTGTAATTGGTCAGTGGGTGCTGAGAGGTAGCAGATTGGTGATCCCGCAGGCACTACGACCAAGGATCGTGTCATTAGCTCATGAAGGACATTTAGGCATCGTCGGTACTAAACCAAATTTGCGGAGCAAAGTGTGGTGGCCAGGTTGTGAAAAAAGATGCCGGAAAATTTGTCAAGACCTGTCACGGATGCCAAATCACAAGCAGGAGCAACCCACCAGAATCAATTAGAAGTACAAAATTGCCAACATGACCAAGGGTTGACATAGCTGTTGACTTTCTTGGACAACTTCCTTTCTTTCTTTCTTTTAAAATCTTTTTATTGTTTTTTTTCCAAAAACAGCACAAATAAAACATAAAAAACTGAGCAAAAAGAATTATGATAAACATAACAATGGTATTGATACATAGGGATCAGGATTACATTAATAACAGGTATAACCTAAGTTGTCAGAATACACCAGTGTCAAAATACACAACGAATATAGACAACTTCCAACAGGTGAATCAATTATGGTAGTGGTAGACTACTATAGTAGGTACTATGAGTATGCAGTGATGAAGTCAACTACAGCAGAAAAGACTGTACAGGCATTAGCAGAGATCTTCGCCTGTTACATTGTACTCCGACAATGGGCCACAGTTTGTTTCTGAGACATTTGCTGAATACATGAGAATCACAGGTATCCATCATCACAAGGTGACTCCGAAATGGCCACAAGCTAACGGAGAAGTAGAGAGACAAAACCAGTCCATAGAGAAGAGGATACGAATCGCCCATGCCGAAGGGAAAAACTGGAAGGGGGCACTGTTAGCATACGTAGCTGTATATCGGGCGATCACTCACTCAACGACAGGGAAAAGTCCAGCAGAAGCTTTGTTTGGAAGGAAAATTTGCACTAAAATACCATGCGAGAGATCATGGAAGACCAGGAGATGAGAGACTGTGATGCCGAAAAGAAAGGTGCGGCAAAATGGTATGCCGACTTAAAACGAGGAGCCAGGCACTCTGAAATAATTCCTGGGGATGATGTACTTGTGAGGCGAGATGATGGTGGCAAGATAGACACTCCTTACCATTGCCAGCCATACAATGTTGTATCGAGGAGCTACAGCATGGTGACAGTCAAGTCTCCAGAAGGTGTTACCTACAAGAGAAATGTATCGAGCGTCAAAAATGGGAAGGATGTAGAAGAGAAATGGAGGACATTTAAAGGTGAAATTTCAAGAGTACAGAATCTTTATGTCCCTGTTCGGTTGAAATAGTAATAATTGGAAAGCCATGGTTTTCAAGGGAAATTGGACACGGTTCAGAAAAAGAGAGAGATCTACAATAATTATAGGCAGCATGGAGTAAATGAGGTGCTTGAGGAGTATAAAGAATGTAAAAAGAATCTTAAGAAAGAAATTAGAAAAGCTACAGAAGATATGAGGTTGCTTTGGCAAGTAAGGTGAAAGTAAATCCACAGGGTTTCTACAGCTATATTAATAGCAAAAGGATAACTAGGGATAACATTGGTCCATTAGAGAGTCAGAGTGGACAGCTATCTGCAGATCCAAAAGAGATGGGGGAGATATTGAACAATTTATTTTCTTTGGTATTCACCAAGGAGAAGGATATTGAATTATGTGAGGTAAGGGAAACAAGTAGAGTAGCTATTGAAACTAAAAGATTCAAAGAAGAGGAAGTACTGACACTTTTGAAAAATATAAAAGTGGATAAGTCTCCAGGTCCTGACAGGATATTCCCTAGGACATTGAGTGTAGAAATAGCAGGGGCTATGACAGAAATATTTCAAATGTCATTAAAAACAGGAATGGTGCCGGAGGATTGGCGTACTGCGCATGTTGTTCCATTGTTTAAAAAGGGTTCTAAAAGTAAACCTAGCAATTATAGACCTGTTAGTTTGACGTCAGTGGTGGGCAAATTAATGGAAAGGATACTTAGAGATAATATATATAAGGGTCTGATTAGGAACAGTCAATATGGATTTGTGCCTGGAAGGTCATGTTTGACTAATCTTCTTGAATTTTTTGAAGAGGTTACTAGGGAAATTGATGAGGGTAATGCAGTGGATGTTGTCTATATGGAGTACAGCAAGGCCTTTGACAAGGTTCCACATGGAAGGTTTGTTAAGAAGGTTCAATTGTTGGGTATTAATACAGGAGTAGCAAGATGGATTCAACAGTGGCTGAATGGGAGATGCCAGAGAGCAATGGTAGATGGCTGTTTGTCAGGTTGGAGGCCGGTGACTAGTGGGGTGCCTCAGGGATCTGTGTTGGATCCACTGTTGTTTGTCATGTACATCAATGATCTGGATGATGGTGTGGTGAATTGGATTAGTAAGTATGCAGATGATACTAAGATAGGTGGTATTGTGGATAATGAAGTAGATTTTCAAAGTCTACAGAGAGATTTAGGCCATTTGGAAGAGTGGGCTGAAAGATGACAGATGGAGTTTAATGCTGATAAGTGTGAGGTGCTACATCTTGGCAGGACAAATCAAAATAGGACGTACATGGTAAATGGTATCAAATTGAGGAATGCAGTTGTCAGAGGGATCTAGGAATAACTGTGCATAGTTCCCTGAAGGTGGAATCTCATGTAGATAGGGTGGTAAAGAAAGCTTTTGGTGTGCTGGTCTTTATAAATCAGAGCATTGTATAGAAGTTGGGATGTAATGTTAAAATTGTACAAGGCGTTGGTGAGGCCAATTCTGGTGTATGGTTTACAGTTTTGGTCGCCAAATTATAGGAAAGATGTCAACAAAATAGAGAGAGTACAGAGGAGATTTACTAGAATGTTGCCTGGGTTTCAGCAACTAAGTTACAGAGAAAGGTTGAACAAGTTAGGTCTTTATTCGTTGGAGTGCAGAAGTTTAAGGGGGGACTTGATAGAGGTCTTTAAAATGATGAGAGGGATAGACAGAGTTGACATGGATAAGCTTTTTCCATTGAGAGTAGGGAAGATTCAAACAAGAGGACATGATTTGAGAATTAAGCGACAGACGTTTAGGGGTAACATGAGGGGGAACTTCTTTACTCAGAGAGTGGTAGCTGTGTGGAATGAGCTCCCAGTGGAAGTGGTGGAGGCAGGTTCGATTTTATCATTTAAAAATAAATTGGATGGGACGGGAAAGGAATGGAGCGTTATGGTCTGAGTGCAGGTAGATGGGACTAGGTGAGAATACGTGAGAATTCGGCATGGACTAGAAGGGTCGAGATGGCCTGTTTCCGTGCTGTCATTGTTATATGGTTAAAAAGTACAATTCCAGGGTCACACAAAACGAGGTAGCCCAAAATCTACCAAGAGCTACAGATTCAGAGGGGCCAGACGACTTTTCCGAGGTGGTGTCCAGAGTTCCAGAGGCAGCACGCTGTAACGCAGGTGGTGAGCAGAGAAGGTGTCTGGGTGACAACACTTTGGCAGATTCAACAGACTCTGATGCTTCAGTGCCAACTGGTAGACCAAAACGTGAAAGGAGAGTCCCCAAGCGATACGACAATTTTATATTATAGATTATGATACTGTTTAGTATAATACTGTTTATTATGATACTGTTTATTATAATACTGTTTATTATGAGCAAGGAGTTTATTAAGGTTACAAGAGTGTAAAAAGTTGCATTTGTTTTGTAGTAGTAATGCATCTGTTTTGTGAGTTATTGGAACACAAATGAAAACACAAATATGTTTTGTAAGAATTTAATTGGAAAGTATATTGGAAAGAACACATATTAATTTAAAGTTTAATTCTGGTAAAGGAGTGATGTCATGACGATGAGTCATGATGATGATATGCAAATATCATGACCTTTGCATCAGATGACTTGGAGGTCAGATCTCATGTGTACTGTGTAAGCCTAGGCAGGAGATCATGGCTGAGTGAGATAATAAACACGGAGACCAAGGAATGTAACCTCTAAATATTGTGTCAGTATCATTATTATTCCATATCTGAGGCGAAGATGTGACAGCATCTACCTCATTGAATAACTTTCAACTATCTTTAACAGACTGTATCGTGCACCAAGTGTTATAACGTTTATCATGTATCTGTGCACTGTGGACAGTTTGATTTTGATCACGTACACTTTCATTGACTGGATAGCACACAGCAAAAAGCTTTTAACTGTACCACATGATAATAATAATAAACTAAACTAAACTAAATTAAACCTAACCTATACTGGGCTCACCCTGTCAAGGATATTCCCGTTGTCTTATTCATCCTTCCTCATTGCCTCTCCATAACTTTATTTTTTTCTCCCTTTTACCCAGTTCTGATGAAAGGTTTTTGATCTGAAATGTTAACTTTGCTAATATTTCTACAGCTGCTGCCTGCTCTGCTGAGTTTTGCATAATTTTGCCTTTTCATTATAGATTTCCAGCATCTGCAGCATTTTATTTCAGGTTTCATCTTATTTATTTAATTTAGTTTCTTGTTGGGTCCAAACAACACCACATAAGGATATGTGGGGGGAGAGTTCTTATGTCACTGTTTAAAAATAAGAATACAATTGAAACAGAGAATGGACAATTGTGTTTTCCCCCCATCACAAAATCTTCTTCCTCAGGCAACAATGGAAGAGGAGTTTTTGAAAATCGACCAGGCAGATTCGGTAGATTGTTGATAAGCAAGACAGTGAAAGTTTACTGGGGATAGGCAAGAATGAGGATTTGAGGTTCTGAACAACGAACAACAATTTGAGGTTCTCAGATCTGACGTGATCTAATTGTATGGTGAGTAGATTCTAGGAAGTGAGTATCCTCTCCTCTTCCCCGATTCATATATTCATCCATGTATATTACAGTTTAACACTTGCAATATTATTCCATGTTCTGCAAAGTTTTCCATGTATTTCAACTGGTGTGAACGTGCCTGGATCCACTGTCGCCAAAGAGATCCATAGATAGGCAAAGTGGTCAAAGGTCTTCTGTTGTGAACATTACACAATGATTTATTAGGCAGAAAATAAAATAAAAATCTTGTCTTTTGTCACGAAATTGAATCTTTAGGTCTAAAGTGATTCTAACTTAATTGCATAGTACGGATCAGCAGTACTGGGTAGCACAGGATCTGTGTGAAACCCTCTGTCCTTGTAGATTTATTGGTCTAATAGTCTTTGTATCAAAACTAGCGAACAAAACAACAGTGACTCAATCATCAAATGGTTATAGAAGCTGGTGTATTTTTTTTTCAGCAGTCTCATTCTTCTGCCATTGCATAGTTAAGTTCTAGTTATCAAGGAGTTGCAAATTTATAACAGTAGAGGGGTTTATACTCACAGGCACATGGTAACATTACTCCTTGAACAAATTATTAATTTTACAAAGCACACTCCCAGTCCAGTCATGCTTGCTGGGAATGAGTGGTGGGAAGTCGAGGATCCAGTTTTCATGATTTTCCATCTATTAAACTTAATGGTTGGAAAATCAAGGCAGTGCATCCATAATATCCTGACTTTTACTGCTGCAAGATGAAGTTCCCTGCTGGCAGAAAATCTTCAATACAAAATTGGCCCTTATTAGTGATTTAAAAAAATCCAGTTGGATACACTCTGCAAAACATCACTGACAAGGCTAAAAAATAATTATCCCACTTATATCCTCTTAAATTTCTATTTTAAGCATAATTACCACTTAGTTATATGATTAGAACCTTGCAAAGTTAAAATAATAATTTATAGTAATTCCATTTGTTTATATTGTTACACCTCTTCTGCACTCCAGCTGCAGAACGGCACAAATTAGTTATCTTGAGACTCCAGGGAGAGGAAGGAACAGGTAAAGTGTAAACAGATCAAACCAAGGAAATTACAGTAAATATCCCCATGTCCTGTTTAATTTATTGAAAGGTTATTTCTAGTGTTGTTTACAATAGATGATAATAACAGCAAATTATGGTTCAGCCACTAATGGGATAGAGTCATGGAGTCATAGGATCACACAACGTGGAAAGATACCCTACAGCCCAAGTTGTTCATTCTGACCTAGATGCCTATCTCAACCAGTTGCATTTATCTTGTATTAGACCTATATTGCTCTAAACCTTTCCTGTCCATTTATCAGTCCAAATATTTTTTTCAATATTGAATGTTGTTATTGCATTTTCCTCTGGCAGTTTGTTTCATATACTCACCACCCTCTGTGTGAACATCTCCTCAGATCCCAATTAAATATTTCCCCTCGCATCTTAAACCTACACACTTTAATTTTTAATTTCCCTTCTACAGGAAAAAAGATTGGATGTATCCACCTTATCTATGCACCTCACGGTTTTATACACCACTATGAGGTCATCCCACAATAGCCATACTCCAGTGAGAATCTATCCAATCCAATATCTATATTACTAAAAGTAAGATCTTGACCACTTTCTGTTTTCTGTTTCATGATTTTTGAAAAAACTTTTCCGCTTACAGCTGTGATTTTCGGCCATCTTACTCAGAATCCCCCTCCGCTGCGCAGGAAAAGAGGATTTTTCCCACCGATGAAAAATAAAAGATATATTAATGTTTAAAAAATGTTGACATTCTCTCTGCTGCCCCTGATGGTGGGAGGGGGGAGGAACTATAAAACCAGGAAAACCTCACACAGTCTTTGCAAGATGGAGGAAGCAAGAGGGTCACGTCTCTCCGAGCTGTGAATAACACTGAACACATGTCTACTCAACTGTGAGTGCCCTTAATGAGGTTTGAAAATGAAAATGTGGTTGCGTTGAAATGCTGCACTGCAAAAATGGTTGTTGGTGGTGGTAATTGCTTTGAAATGCTGCACTGCAAAAATTGTTGTTGGTGGTGGCAACTGCTTTGAAATGCTGCACTGCAAAAATGGTTGTTGTTGGAAACTTGACAAATTCCTGTTTGCACTCTACATTGATTTTAGATAAAATGCTACTACTTACGGCTGTGATTTTTGGCCATCTTACTCAGTCCTCCGCCGCTCATCAGGTGCAGAGGATTCTTCCCATCAATGAAAAATAAGTGTTATTAGTGTTTAAAAAAATGTTGAGAATCTCTATCCTGTCAATCATGCCATGAAGGCCACACCCCTTCCGGTTGGAGGGGGAGGGATTATAAAACCCAGAAGTGTGGGTGTGGCTCAGTCTCTGCAAGATGGGGGAGGGAGAGGTCACGACTGTCTGAGCTGTGAATCAACTGAACACACTGAATGTCTACTGAACTGTGAGTGTGGTGTTTATTTGGTTTATGTGTGGTTTTATAGTGGTTTTATGGTGGTTTCACCCTGCTTGAAATGGTATGAATCTGCATTTGAATGTGGTGGCCTGGCACCCTGCATGAAATGGTATGAAACTGCACTTGAATTTGGTGGCCTTGCACCCTGCTTGAAATGGTATGAAACTGCACTTCAATTTGGTTGTCTTGCACCCTGCTTGAAGTGGTATGAAACTGCACTTGAATTGGGTGGCCGTGCACCCTGCTTGAAATGGCTTGAAACAGCAGTAGCATTTGGTGGCCTTGCACCCTGCTTGAAGTGGCATGAAACTGCACTTGAATTTGGTGGCCTTGCACCCTGCTTGAAGTGGCAGGAAACTGCACTTGAGTTTGGTGGCCCTCCACCCTGCTAGAAGTGGTATGAAACTGCACTTGTATTCGGTCCACAATACCCATACTAGCGCCCCAGAAAGCACCCCCCCCCCCACCCCCCACTGGCTACCAATATTGGAATTGGTGGAGAGGTGGAATATTGCGTTGTGGGACCAGCCGTCCTGTGTGAACATGGGACCCATTTAGTCTAGTCTCCTTATAAATACAACCCCTCATTCCAGAAAACAGCCTGGTGAATCTCTTTTGCTTTTCTCCTAGTCAGCCCAAACTCTCCCTGTAACTCAAGCCTTTGAGTCCTGGCAACATTCTTGTAAATCTCCTTTGCACACTTTCCAACTTACTATCTTCCTTATAGTAGGCTGACCAAAACTGTGCATACAATTCCTTGGGACCTCACCAACACCTTGTACAACTACAACATAACATCCCAACTCCTGCACTCAATACCTCGACTGATGAAAGGCAGCAGGCCAAACACCTTCTTCCCCACCCTCTCTCCCTTTCAGGGAAATACTGTATGTACTCCTGAGTCCCATTGTTGTGCAACACTTCCATTGGCCCCACCATTCACTGTTAAAGGCCTACCTGGTTTGACTTCCCAAAATGCAGCACCTCGAACATTTAAATTGAACACCATTTGCCATTCCTGAGCCACTTAACTACCTTATCCGGATCCCACTGTAATTTTGACAGCCTTTTTAACTGTCTGATACCTCTTATGTTAGCAGTATATGCAAATATACGAATTATGCATTATACATTCTCAATCAGATGTACATACAAACAGCAATGGGCCCAGCTTTTTTAAATTAATTTATTGAGTTTTTGTTTATATATATATATATCTATATCTATATCTATATCTATATATAAACAAAAACTCAATAAATTAATATATATATATTGATGTGCATTGTGTTTGCAAGCCGGTTATGCAGCTGCAAGTAAAAATGTCATTGTTCCTTTGTTGTTACATGTGACAATTAAACACTCTAAACTGTGGACTGATCATTGAGGCACACCATTAGTCCCAGGCCTCCAGTCCAAAAAACAACCTTACACCATTACCCACTGCTTCTTGCTATCAAGCCAATAATGCAACCAATTAACTAGTTCTCCCCGGATCCCATGCCATCTGACCTTCCTGACTAGACCATGCATGTGTCGCAGATTCCACATTGAGCTGAGGCACAGCAAAAAAAACTTTCCAGAAGCAAAGATTTTTCACCATTTACTCTTCTAAATGTACTGAACAAAATAAGCCATAATTTGTTCAGCACCAGTTCCCGTACTCTTCTTAAACTGTTGCTCTCAATTAATAAAGTTGAGGTTTGGTAAGTTATTTAGCCATGGAGGGCAATAAAATTGATTACAATTCCATGCTCACCCAGTGACCACACATGCAGTTTCCGGTAGGAGTCTCTGGCAAGTGATCAGACACAGAAAATTGGCTACCAAGCAAATTAATCACATAGTGCTGCTTCTATCAGCTATATGGGACTGGAAACTGATTGTTTTGGGGCAGAACTGCAAAGATGACTGTTTCAGGATTCATTTGCATCTCTCCAGACCCTCTGATCATAAACCACAGAAGCACCGTATGGAATAATGCAGCACTTCACCGTATGGAATAATGCAGCACTTCACCATATGGAATAATGCAGTACATCACCGTATGGAATAATGCAGCACTTTTGCAGCATTTCTTCTCTGACATTGCAGAGGACTTGCCCCAACTGTTCAATGAACAACAATTATGAGTTGCTCCAGAAAAACTAACTGCACCGATACAACGTTCAACAGAAATCTCTATCTAGAGAATCCCTATTAAATTTTCTGCTCCTATCTTATTTCTATTCCCACCGTCATCATCTGGCATTTTGCCTGATTCCTGAACTCTCCAATCGTTGATGCAAACTGCCACTGCTCCCCATTCCATCTACCTCAATGCTTTGTTAAAATTCCCAGTGAAGGCCTCAGACTCCAGCCTTACCACTTATTACTGCTGAACCTCTGCGACAGTCCTGATCTCGTGCATGTTTCTTGGTAAATCATTAGCCCGATTCTTTTCTCCCTCGTCTTTCTCAACTCATTAATATCACGGGTTCAGATAATTATTTTACCTCTGAACTACATGCACCACAGCTGATCCCCCCCTCCACTGCACCCATCTTAACCTTAGGCCCATATTTGGCCCATCATCACCTCTTTCACCAAACTCAGCAAAGCATTGAGAAAAGGCTGATCCAAAATATTAATTTCAACCTAGTCTATCTCCTTTGGGTGTTAAGATCAAATGTAGCATACATTGCTGAACTAAAAATGAACTAATGAACTAAAAATCAATGAGTCTCATGTCAGGCTCCAGTCCACATAAAGCCCTATTTCTCAAACTCAGCCAAGTTGTAACTGGGGCTCAGATACCTCTGCACAAATAAAGCATTAATACCTGAAGTTTGGGTCTGTATTACCAAGTTTCATAAAATGCATCACGTTTGAGAAGTTATTTTTATTTTTCAATTTCAATCTGTCCAGATTGTTGTTTTAAAAATAATATATTAGGAATTATATTTCGAAATATACTTCCTGCTGTTTATGACCATTAACATTTTAATATTTCTTGCACTTAGGGATATAGAGCAATACAGCACACAGTACAGCATACATACAGTAGAACACATAGTACAGCACAGGAACTGGTCCTTCAGCCCACAATGTTTGTGACAAACACAATGCCAAATTAAACTAATCTCATCTGCCTGCACTTGTTTTAGTCTCTTCCTTCGGGGGGATGCGACCTTTTCTTTGTGGTATCTCCGTCTCCGTCTGCGCTGAACCCTAATCGCGGAATTGGCGGTATCCAACTGGGACCGACCTCGAGGCTCCGGAGGCAGAGCCAGGGCTCACCACCGTGAAGCTGGCCAACTTCGGGGCTGTGGTGGTGGCGCTGTGGTGGTGGCGCTGCGGCGGCGGCCCGACTTTGGAGCCTCGGAGGATTCGGCCGCTGACCCAGTGGACGACAACATCGGGAGCTTGCAGGTCCCAGGTTGGTGACCGATTCTCCAGAGCTCCCGCAACAACAGCTTTGTCCGCTGGACTGGAGGGTGGCAGCTTCGTCCGCCCCAGGCCGCGGAGTTTGAACCGGCCCGTTCGCGGAGCTCGGATTCGGCCGCGGGCTTACCATCACCCGGCTGGGGGCCCAACATCGAAAGCTTGGATCGCCTCAACACAGACGGAGAACAAGGAATGAAGAGACAAGGACTTTAAGACTTTTGCATTCCAACACATTGAGGAGGTGCCTGGTAGACTCACTGTGGTGGATGTTAAACTGTGTTCAATGTGTGTCCTGTTACTTTATTCTCTGTCATGACTGCAAGTTATGTAATTTTGTTCAAACTAAAAGTTTGAATGACAATAAACTTTATACTTTACCATCGTCTCCAAAACGTCCATATCCTTCCTGTAATGGAGCGACAGGAACTGCATACATTACCCTAAATATGGCCAAACCAAAGTCTTATAGATCTCCATCATAACTTTCTGACTCTTATACTCAATGCCTTGACTGTGAACGTAAGCATACCATTGTTATATTTATTTTATACACAGTAACATAAGCAGAACATTTACAAATTCTAATTATTTCTTAAGGATATTAATAAACTTTGATTTCTATTCTATAAATGTAATTATTGAAATTTCATATTATAATTGTGCATAACGAGAAAGAAAACAGTTTAGAAAGTAATCAGGGCTAACAAGATTTTTAAGAGGAATTGAGTCCATAGGCAAGTTTCAATATTTGAGTTTTCATTCCATATCTGATAACTACCAAAGTAAGTTCTTTTGTTTCTTTATATCCATTTTGACAACTACTCTTGAGACACTACTATTTTTAGTAATGAGTTGCTATGAACTTTACAGAGATGTGACTCCTTTTCAATCCTTAATTCATATACAGTACCTATAATAATCATAAAATATCCCATAGTGTATCAACACCTATTAACATTTAACGGTGAGTTCCATAGGAACATTTTGGAGTACATAATTAAACTTAATCACCGAGGTAAGTTTTAAAGAAAATCGTAATGAAGGAAATACAGTCAGAGAAACAGAGAAGAGGAAATTCCAGATCTCGGGACCTTAGTATTTGAAATACAGCTGCCAGTGGGGGAATATTTAAATTTCGTAGTTTTAAAAAAGTGCAGAAAATTGTAGCTGGGAAAAGATACAGAGATAATGAGGACCAAATCCATGGCAGGAATTGAAATCAAGGATGATAATTTTAAAACCAATTTATTGCTATACTATAAAACAAGATAGATAAGCAAACAAGGGAACGATGAGTGACTGAGAGTTGATGCAATTTAGATTTAGATTTAGGTTCAGGTTTATTATTGTCAAGTATACCAACAGACAGTGAAAGTTAGGGCTTTGGATGACCTCATGTTCATGGATATTACAATGGGAATACATGGGAAACGTTCTATTTCAGCAGCAAATGAGTCAGAAGTAGGAGCAGGTGATGCCACATTAGTAATAAAGGCAGCTCTAGCAAAGGCACAATTATGCATCCGAAGCTCATCGCAAGGTCAGATAACAGCAAGTCTGTGAATAGATTGGCTCATACATAGGTACACATTATGAGATAATGGGTGAATTGATTACCTCAGCTCTGCATTCCTGTCTCCCTGGTAACCTATCACCCCCACCCATCAAGAATCTGTCTGCCTTTGCCTTTAAAAAATTCAAAGATTCTGCTTTCACTGCACATTAAGGAAGAGAATTCCAATGTCTACTTCAATTTCGTCCAGTTGCCATGGCAAGGATTGGAGTTGGTCGCTAGGAAATTAAGCTTATGAAAGTGAGCAAGGACATTGCCTGAAGTCTCCACAATATATGGTGGGAGAAGATTTCTGATCTTCCAGTAATAGATGTCAGGCAAACAGCCTGATAATTTAGGGGCAGCGGTGGGATAAAGGGAGATAAAGCTAAGCCTACATTTGAAACTAATGTCACATTTAGAGATGTCATGCTGAGGGTCAGATCTAGTTGGGAAATAGAAAGGTGTTCCTTGGGATAATAATACAGGATGTTTAACTTATTGTGTGAATTATCTCCATGGCTGGATAAGTAAGAATGGGAACAACTGTATGTAGACCCATGCTGGATGATAATAGAGAGAACAGTGTCGTAGTCAACTGTAGCAGAGCTCTGCAGAGAAGGGCCATGCATCTTGCCTTTCGTCCACCAACACCCCAATCATCACCAATAGTCCAGAGTCAAGAGAGTCAAGAATGTTTTATTGTCAAAGATAGACACAAAGTGCTGGAGTAACTCAGCGGGTCGGGCAGCATCACTAGAGAAAAAGGACGGGTGACGTTTCAGGTTGGAACCCTTCTTCAGTCTTCTTCAGTCTGAAGAAGGGTCCTAACCCGAAACAACACCCTTCCTTTTTCTCCAGAAATGCTGCCTGACCCGTTGAGTTACGCCAGCACTTTGTGTATATCTTTGGTGTAATCCAGCATCTGCAGTTCCATGTTTAAGAAGGAACTGCAGATGCTGGAAAATCGAAGGTAGACAAAAATGCTGGAGAAACTCAGCGGGTGAGGCAGCATCTATGGAGCGAAGGAAATAGGCAACGTTTCGGGCCGAAAACCTTCTTCAGACTCATGTTTCTCCTCTATGTTTTATTGCCATATATACCAAAATGGAGTGAAACAATGAAATCCGTACTTGTAGCAACAGCACAACAGGTTTATAAACAGTAATATTATAAACAAAGAAAATAAATTCAATGAATAAAAAAATGCAATATAATTCAAAAGTAAAACAAAGCCCCAAATAACCCAATGCAACCCACACAGTTTGTAGTTCGGAGTTTAGTTGAAGTTCGTAATGTTCAATTGGTTGTGGAGAAGAAGCTATTCCTGATCCAGAACGGTAGCGTTTTCAGACTCGTTCTTCCTGATGGCAGGAGTGAAATGAGAGCGTGGCCAGGGTAGTGTAGATCCCTTATAAAAGTTGATTAAACATATTTCATGTGTGGGAAAGAACTGTAGATGCTGGTTTAAATCGAAGATCAACATGAAATGCTGGAGTAATTCAGCGGAACAGGCAGCATCTCTGGCGAGAAGGAATAGGTAATGTTTCGGGTCAAGACCCTTCTTCAGACTCCAGGTCCGAAGAAAGGGCTCAGCCTGGAAACATTACCCATACCTTCTCTCCAGAGATGCTGCCTGTCCTGCTGAGTTACTCCAGCATTTTGTGTCTGTAAACATATTTCATCACATGTACAAATGAATTGGGGCAATTGGCAGAGAAGCCATGTCTTTGATGGGCGTGCCATTCAAGTCTGAGTAGCAAAAATGCAAAGTGGTACAGCTGGAGGAAACCTATGTGGTCGCAGGGAGAATGTACAACCTCCACAAAGATAGCACCTGAACCTGGATCATGGGTGCTGCAAAGTAATATCAATATGCTGCCCCCAGCAAGTATGTTTGGATAAGTTCATAAGTTGATAAGTTGTAGGAGCAGAATCAAGTCTACTCCACCATTTAATCATGGCTGATCCATCTTTCCCTATCAACTTAATTCTCCTGCCTTCTCCCCGTAACCCTTGACACCCATTCTAATCAAGAATCTATCAATCTCCAACTTAAAATTATCCACTGACTTGCCCTCCACAGCTTTCTGTGGCAATTAATTCCACAGATGCAAGACACTCTGACTAAAGAAATTCCTCCTGATGTGATGTGATGAAGTCTGACGTCAACTATCAGTTACAATTTGCCAACTGAAAACACACGTTCTGTTTTGGTCTATTAATGAATCCTTATTCCAGGTTCATATGTTATCTCACAATCCCAGTTTTCATTAATAATACCCAGCATAATAAATCATTCTTTACTTGTAAATTCACTTGGATCCCATTACTCTGTTTGGATTTTAAAATCCAAATTCAGTGTCACCTCTTTTCTATTCAGTTACGTACAAATAGAACATACATAATACTCTGAACCTATTTACCTAAATCCTTGCCTAACGTCATAGTGTGAAATGCTCTTGAGAAACATTAACGTTCTTAAAATAATCCTTCTCCCTCACTTCTCACTGCTTTCCCTTCTCCCATTTAATTTGGGGAATTGTGATTGCTACCTTTGAATATTAGGGTTTTTTTTCCTCTAAAATCCAAAGCATTCTGGAAAATTAAAAGCAACCTCTGCTGATGTCTCTTTGAAAACCCTGGGATGAAGGTCATAAGTCATGAGCTGTTTGTTGTTTTTAGTTCCAGGGACTAGAGACGGAAATTAGCTACTGATTGGCTACAATCTCGCATATTTACATGCAAATGTTCATTAATATGCACTGTCCCTATAAACAAATTATTAATTAATTAATTAATTTATCCAAAACTACATCATGTTTGGTATTGATATTCTTTGCTTCTTCATTCTCATTATATTTGTTTCCCTGCTATTTTTAGAATGTTTATATATCTTCTACTGTGCACACAAATGCAAAGTCCTTGCTTCTCACTTCTCACGCCTGAGTACTTCCAGCATTGACTTTTTTTAATCACTGAAATTAATCGTGGGTTACTTCCAGTAAGAGATGCTAATACATGGGAATAGTTAACTGAGGGGCATTAAATAAAATTATCATTTGAGGTCAATGTATGTTCATCTGAACTGGGAAATTGCAGGGAAAGTGTGGAGTGCAGCAGACAACCCAAGATTAGATCAGTGTTGAGTCCAGGAGAAACTGAATGATGTAGGTGGTGGCGATGCCAGTTGGATGTGTGGCAAAAGTAGCTCCAGAGAGGTGAAATCTGAAATCCTAATAGAGTGTAAAAGTACTGAATGCTGGAATTTGAGTTATAGTTATACAACATGGAAACAGGTCCATCGGCCCAACTCATCCATGCCAACCAAGATGCCCCATCTAAGCTAGTCCCATTTGCCCACATTTGGCCCATACCTCTATAAGCTTTTCCTATCTGTGCAGCTGTCCAAGTGACCTTTAAATGGTGTCAGCTACCTCCTCTGGCAGCTCGTTCCATGTACCCACCACCTTCTTAGTGAAATGGTTGCCTCTCAGGTTCCTACTAAATCTTTCCCCTCTCACCTTAAACCTATTTTCTCATTCTTGCATGCTCAACCTCTCCCAATAGCTCAGGCCCTCTAGTCCCGTCAACATCCTCGTAAATCTTCTTTGCACCCTTTTCAACTTAACAACCTTTCCTATGACAGGGTTATAGTGAACACCATACACTAAATATAGCATCACCAACGACTTGTAAAACTGTAACCACCTCCCAACTTGTATACTCAGTACTCGTTATGATGAAGTTCAATGTGCCAAAAGTCTTCTTGACTGTCCTATTTACTCATGACACCATTTTCAAGGAATTATGTACCCGTTTTCCTAGATCCCTTTGCTCTACAACACTCCACGGAGCCCTACAATTCACTGTGTAGGTCCTGCCCTGGTTTAACTTCCCAAAATGCAACATTGCATTTCTCTTTATTAAATTCAATCAACCGTTCAGAACCAAGGGCCACAGTTTAAGAATAAGGAGCAAGCCATTTAGAACGGAGACGAGGAAACACTTTTTCTCACAGAGAGTGGTGAGTCTGTGGAATTCTCTGCCTCAGAGGGCGGTGGAGGCAGGTTCGCTGGATGCTTTCAAGAGAGAGCTAGATAGGGCTCTTAAAATAGCTGGGGATATGGGGAGAAGGCAGGAACGGGGTACTGATTGGGGATGATCAGCCATGATCACATTGAATGGCGGTGCTGGCTCGAAGGGCCGAATGGCCTACTCCTGCACCTATTGTCTATTGTTCTTCAGCCCACGGGCACAACCGATTGAGATCCTAATGCAATTTATGACTACCGCCTCCACTATTAACAATACAACCCACTTTAGGGTAATCTGCAAACTTACCGAACATGCCTTCTATGTTCTCATCTAAATCATTGATACAGATGACAGACAGCACTGGGCCCTGCACTGAACCCTAGGAAAACAGCCTTCCATCATCACGCTCTGCTTCCTTCCACAAAGCCAATTTTCTATCCAGTCGGCAAGCTCTGCTTGAATTCCATGTGATTTAACCTTGCAGAGCAGCCTACCAAGCGGAAACTTGTCAAACGTCTGTATGCAAATCCTGCCCTCCTTTATAATCGCAGGACACTAAACAATCTGATATCTCCTCCCCATCCTCCAGCTTGCAATTTTTGGGTTGTTGTCTGCCAGATGCCTATCTACTCCCATTCCAAGCAGGCTGATAATCAGGGTAAGTAAACTAAACCAGAATTAAAACAACCTGGTCCTTGTTTCATTGCCAATGGCAGAGATTTGAAACTCATCCCAATATCCAAAGGCCTTCCCAGTTACAGCTTTCATTTAGATTCACCGATCAATCATTAGCAAAGACTGATCAGACCATCTTAACAAGCTTCTGGAAAGCCATCGTCTTGAACAAGTTTCAGATAATTACTTCATCTCTTTGGCAATGCATTTTTGATTTATTGTATTATTGTTATGAATAATTATAGTATTTGAGAAACTATGCACAAACACAGAGCTAAATTTCCTCCCTAAATGGCAATGTTGTTCCCAGAAAGAATTACAACATAAGTGCTTTCTAATCAATCTAACATTAAAAAAATCATGTTTTCTTTCTCAGGCTCCACATGTAATCATATAATC
The DNA here is from genome assembly GCF_010909765.2 of Amblyraja radiata. Lineage (NCBI taxonomy): Eukaryota > Metazoa > Chordata > Chondrichthyes > Rajiformes > Rajidae > Amblyraja > Amblyraja radiata. Next base: position 88,907,531 of record NC_045957.1, read on the forward strand.
ACAACTTATGCAAAGCTCAAGGGCAGAATAAAAGTCTTAAATCAGTAAAAGCAAATATGTCAATTATAAAAATGATTTGATGGATAGAACATCACACCCATTCTGCAGCAGAAAACCGTATGCCTAGCAATCAACACAGTAGGTGGCATGACATGTCTCTACTTTTGCTTACCTGATATGTTGCCATATCAACACAGGATGAAAAAAATACATTCATAATTTGCTCTCCAAACAATTTCAGCTCATTTCCAGGTTTGTACCAGAAAATTACGGCTTACGTGAGGGAGGAAGGAAGAAGGAGGAGTGAGTTTGCCGCCAATGTCATAAGATCATAGGTGCTAGGAGCAGAATTAGGCCATTTGGCCCATAGAAACATAGAAACATAGAAAATAGGTGCAGGAGTAGGCCATTCGGCCCTTCGAGCCTGCACCGCCATTCAATATGATCATGGCTGATCATCCAACTCAGTATCCTGTACCTGCCTTCTCTCCATACCCCCTGATCCCTTTAGCCACAAGGGCCACATCTAACTCCCTCTTAAATATAGCCAATGAACTGGCCTCAACTACCTTCTGCGGCAGAGAATTCCAGAGATTCACCACTCTCTGTGTGAAAAATGCTTTCCTCATCTCGGTCCTAAAAGATTTCCCCCTTATCCTTAAACTGTGATCCCTTGTTCTGGACTTCCCCAACATCGGGAACAATCATCTTACATCTAGCCTGTCCAACCCCTTAAGAATTTTGTAAGTTTCTATAAGATCCCCCCTCAATCTTCTAAATTCTAGCGAGTACAAACCGAGTCTATCCAGTCTTTCTTCATATGAAAGTCCTGACATCCCAGGAATCAGTCTGGTGAACCTTCTCTGTACTCCCTCTATGGCAAGAATGTCTTTCCTCAGATTAGGAGACCAAAACTGTACGCAAAACTCCAGGTGTGGTCTCACCAAGACCCTGTACAACTGCAGTAGAACCTCCCTGCTCCTATACTCAAATCCTTTTGCTATGAATGCTAACATACCATTCGCCTTCTTCACTGCCTGCTGCACCTGCATACCTACTTTTAATGACTGGTGTACCATGACACCCAGGTCTCGTTGCATCTCCCCCTTTCCTAATCGGCCACCATTCAGATAATAATCTACTTTCCTGTTTTTGCCACCAAAGTGGATAACCTCACATTTATCCACATTATACTGCATCTGCCATGCATTTGCCCACTCACCCAGCCTATCCAAGTCACCTTGCAGCCTCCTAGCATCCTCCTCACAGATAACACGGCCCCCCAGCTTCGTGTCATCTGCAAACTTGGAGATGTTGCATTCAATTCCCTCGTCCAAATCATTAATATATATCGTAAATAGCTGGGGTCCCAGAACTGAGCCTTGCGGTACCCCACTAGTCACTGCCTGCCATTGTGAAAAGGACCCGTTTACTCCTACTCTTTGCTTCCTGTCTGCCAGCCAGTTCTCTATCCACATCAATATTGAACCCCAAATACCGTGTGCTTTAAGTTTGTATACTAATCTCTTATGTGGGACCTTGTCGAAAGCCTTCTGAAAGTCCAGATATAACACATCCACTGGTTCTCCCTTATCCACTCTACTAGTTACATCCTCGAAAAATTCTATAAGATTCGTCAGACATGATTTACCCTTCATAAATCCATGCTGACTTTGTCCAATGATTTCACCACTTTCCAAATGTGCTGCTATCCCATCTTTAATAACTGATTCTAGCAGTTTCCCCACTACCGACGTTAGACTAACTGGTCTGTAATTCCCCGTTTTCTCTCTCCCTCCCATCAAGTCTACTCCGGCATTCAATCATGGCTGATCTATCGTTCCCTCCTAACCCCATTCTTCTGCCTTCTCCCCATAACCTCTGACACCTGTACCAATCAATAATCTATTTATCTCTGCCTTAAATATATCTACCAACTTTGCCTCCACAGCCTTCTGTGGCAAAGAATTCCACAGATTCGCCACCATTGGACTAAATAAATGTCTCCTCATCTCCTTCGTAAAAGAACGTCCTTTAATTCTGAGGCCATGACCTCTAGTCCTAGACTCTCCCACAAGTGGAAACATCCTCTCCACATCCACTCTATCCAAGCCTTTTGCTATTCTGTACGTTTCAATGAGGTCCCCCCTCATTCTTCAAAATTCCAGTATAGGCCCAGTGATGTCAAACGCTCATCATAGGTTAACCTACTCATTCCTGGGATCATTCTTGTAAACCTCCTTTGGACCCTCTCCAGAGCCAGCACATGCTTCCTCAGATATGCAGCCCAAAATTGCTCACAAAATTCCAAATGCAGTCTGACCAGCGCCTGAGAGAGCCTCAGCATTACATCTCGACATTACATGCCCTATTGGAAAGGAAGCTACATACTTAAATGGGAAATTGTCTCTTGCACGATATCAATATGGGATTCTATAGATTCTACAGATTCTCTAATGAATCTTCCAGACCCAAACACCTCACCTACTTATGCTAGTTAAGTCCGGAGCTGGATGACTTCAGGACAAGTTGTATCCTGGAGTCACCCAGCACGTACAAAACGTTCAGGGGTTCACAGTCAGTGGTGATCATTACTGCCTTAGTCCGCACAGCTCATTAATTGATCATTTACAAATGCCAATTATGTTTGGCGAACGGCACAGTAGCACAGCTAGAAGAGCTGTTTTCTCACAGCACCTGAGACATGGGTTCGATCCTGTCCTCAAGTACTGACAAGCACTGCCTGTGTGGAGTTAGCAAGTTCACTCTGTGACTGCATGGGTTTCTGCTGGGTGCTCCCGTTTCCTCCCGCATCCCAAAGACGTGTAGGTTAATTGGACTCAGTAAATTGCTCCTTGTGTGTAAGGAGTGGATGGAAAGTGAGATGTCATAGAACTAGTGTGAACAGATGATCGATTAAGGGCATGGACTTTTTTCCATGCTGTATATCTAAACTAAACCAAACTAAACAAATTGGACTAAATAATCTAGGTGGTAATGAAAAGGAAAGGTTTAAAAAAAGTTTTCTGGATGGAGTCCTTGTTGGTTAGCAGCAGTGCTGCCAAATTTTATAGCATGGTAGTGTTATATAAATGAGTCTTGAGGGGGCCATTCTCAGTTTTGCACTAGACTTATTGGTTAAGACATGGAAATGCTATTACAACCAAGATCTAGACTAAAGTACTTATTTCATTAAAAAGAGTTTTTGGGTGTTCGGAAAAGGAATTGAAGGACATTAGATGACGGTAACATTTTCATTTAGTGTTTGATTACGGCTGTAAAATGCCCTCAAATTGACAATTCTGGTAATGAGTAAAAGTGAAGATAGACACAAAATGCTTGAGTAACTCAGCGGGACAGATAGCATCTCTGGAGAGAAGGAATGGGTGACGTTTTGGGTCAACCCAAAATGGCTCCCATTCCTTCTCTCCTTTTACTCATTACCTGGATCCATTGCAGTTTGCTTACCAGGCTGGCAGGGGTGTCGATGACACAAAAATATTCATCTTAAACACCATCCATAAGCATCTGGAAATCCCCAAGACCATAGCCAGACTTTTGTTTGCAGACTTCTCATCAGCATTTAACACCATGCAGCCACATATTTTGGCTGAGAAGCTCATCACCCGCTTCCACCTCAACCACCAATTCACTCTGTGGATTATAGACTTCCTCACCAACAGATCACAGAGGGTGTTGGTGAACCACACCTTGTCCGACACCCTCTTCACCTTCACTGGCTCTCCACAAGGCTGTGTCCTCTCCCCACTTCTCTTCATTCTCTACACTGATGACTGTAGATCCACCCAGCCAAACTGCCACTTTGTAAAATTTGCTGATGACACAGTCCTCCTGTCTCTGCTTCCCAGCCATACACAACATCACAGCTCAGCCCTGCAGGACTTTATAGTATGGTGTGAAAAGTCTTGTCTTGAGCTAAATATAAGCAAAACCAAGGACATGATTGTGACCTTTTCCCCCCAACAGAGACAGATGGCTGAGGCAGCCACCACTATCATCCAGCAGGAGCCAGTGGAGATAGTGGAGGTATACAAATACCTGGGAACAGCCTTCGACAACCTGCTAAGGTTTTCCTCTAACACAGAGGAAATCCTTAAAAAGTGCCATCAGAGACAGTACCTACTCAGGAAGCTGAAGTCATTTGGGATTAACAAAGACATTCTCACCACATTCTACTATGCATTCATTGAAAATGTAATAACCTTCTCTTTCACTAGCTGGTTCCACTCCATCACCCTGCAAAACAGAAACCGCCTGTTGAATGTGGTCAAGGTCTGCTCAAAAATCATTGAGCAGCCCGTCCGAACTCTCACTGCCCTATGGGACCAACAGTCTGTAAAGTTAACACGCAGGGTTCTTCAGGACCCCTCTCACATCCTGTTTCCTGAGTTTGAGTGGCTCCCCTCAGGACACAGACTCCGCTGTCCGGGTTGCCGGACACAGAGGAGGAAGGCAACCTTCATCCCTAGGGCTGTCCAGCTTCTTAATGCTGATCACTGACTCATGAACATATGAAATGAAATAACCTTTTATATGCACTTTTTAATTGAAGCACTAAGGAAGCACTTTAAAAACTATTACTATGTGTTGAATGTTGATGTGCGGAGTGTGTTGTGTGATTGTGCAGTGTGTCTGTGAAATGCGTGTGTTGGTTGATTGTGCAGTATGCGTGCCGCTTATGTTTGTTAATTGTGTCCCTCTTTTTTTTTTAAAAGCTACTGTAATGCGCCTTTTTAAATTGCCCCTCGGGGACGAATAAAGTGCTTTGAATTGTATTGAATTTGAATTGAATTGAATTGAATTGAATTGAATCTCCAGCGGTACTGCCTGTCCTGCTGAGTTACTCCAGCATTTTGTGTCTATCTTCAGTTTAAACCAGCATCTGCAGTTCCTTCCTACACATGAGGAAAAGTGAGTAGGCTATGGATTGAGCAAATACTGCTTAATGAGTTATTCCTTCACTCTAATGATCATTCAATTTGCCCTAATACTTGTGAATAAGTCATACCCAGAGAATTGCCAAAACTGTTGAGCAGCTGATCAGGCTGCGGATTATTTCCAGTATTTTCTGTTTTGCTTCAGCTATATACACTCTTTGCTCCTTTTAACATAGAACAAAAGACAGCGCATGCTAATCATGTATAGTCTTTCCGTTTACTAGGTAACATGCAACAAAAATGTTTTTACTGTACCCCGGTACACATGGCAATAAATTAAGTTACAGTACAGGACCAGACCCTTCGGCCTATAATGTCTGTGCCGAACATGATGCCAAAATAAACTAATCTCATCGGCCTGCACATGATCCATACCATTCCCTGCATATCCATGCATCTATCTAAAAGTCTCTCAAGTACCCCAACTAACAGACATTTTTTCTATTGCTATGTTAATGGGAATGCCAAAAATTAGTTTTAGATGTTATTCAAATTACTGTCCTTTTATAAGACTAATACACATTCTATTTGTCAATTCAAAACCACGCCAATTTGAAGTCTGAGTATTTTTAAAGTGTATAATACTGAAGATAAAGGCAGTATATCCTGAATAACAGAATCAAAGATTCTTTGTTGTAGAAGTTCAAAATATACATTGCTCAAAGCATCGATAATTCGTACGGAACAGGCAACTTATTCATTAGATTGGAATGCAAACATTTCAACTATTGTATCTTTGAACTTGATTGATACTCTTTATTCAGAGTCCTGTTGGGCACCCATTTACACAGCAGGCATTTAGTGCAGTTTAGCATCTTAAACTGAATCCTAATTTTCCAAGCCAAGAGGATCAGGTTAACTTGGATCATTCAGTTGCCTTGGTACATGATGGTATGGTATGGAGGTAGCATAGGTTTATAGAATAGAATATGTTTTCAGATTGTGTGTTCTACCTTGCCAAATATCTGTGCTTTCAATATTATTCAGTGGGATATCAGAGTATAGGTAAAGGCTATTTAGAACATAGAAATATGACCATGATGCCAATTGAAAATAATCCCATTTGCTGCAGGCATTATTTTCCCTGCCCATTCATGTACCCTTTTAAACACCAATGTGCCAAAAGCCTTTTTCACCACCCGATCAATCTGTGACTCCACCTTCAGGTAGCTATGCACCTGCACTCCTAGATCCCTCTGCTCTACAACACTACCCAGAGCCCTAGTAATCACTGTGTAGGTCCTGCCCATGCTAGACTTCCCAAAATGTAACACCTCACATTTTTCTGCATTAAATTGCATCAACCGTTCCTCAGCCCACTTGGCCAATTGATCAAGATCCTGCTGCAATTTTTCACAACCATCTAAAAAAACACCCACTTTTGTTTCATCAGCAAACATAGCCAGGCAATGCTTTGCATCACTTATTAGTTTTGTTTAGTTTATTATTGCTATGTGTACCATGGTACAGTGAAAAGCTTTTTTTGTTGCATGCTATCCAGTCAGCAAAGTCTATATATTAACCATTCTCTTTCCCTTTCCATTCTGCCCCCACCCACTCTGCTACCAATCTCCTCTAAATATATACTCCAACCTTCTCACAAATGTCTTGCTTTTCTTTTCCCCCAAGAGGTTACCTTTACTATTAGTTTTTCATGATTTTAGTCTATTTCGCCTATGTAGGGACGACAGATGGCACAATGGGCTAAGTGTTCGGCTGGCAACCGGAAGGTAGCTGGTTCGAATCCCGCTTGGAGTGCATACTGTCGTTGTGTCCTTGGGCAAGACACTTCACCCACCTTTGCCTGTGTGTGTCCTTGGGCAAGACACTTCACCCACCTTTGCCTGTGTGTGTGGATGTAATTATGTGAAGCACTTTGGGGTCAATGCAAGTTGACTAAAAATGTGCTATATAAATAAAGAAATTTAATTTAATTTAATTTATTTCAAATCTCGTTATGTCTCTTTTCCATATTCACAACACAAGCTCTCGAAGAAGCCAATTTTCCATCCATTCAGCTATCTCTCCTTGGATCCCATGCAATCTAACCTTCCAGAGCAACTTACTATGATGAACCTTGTTGAATGATTTATTGAAGTCCAATTATACAACATCTACAGCTCTTCCCTCACCAACCTTTTTGGTCATGTCTTCAAAATTTGATTCTTTATATTTTCGATCCTGAAATGTATGGATATAATCATGGATAGGTGACATTTATGTTGGGACCCTTCTTCAGTCTGACCCGAAACATCACCTATCCATGTTCTCCAGAGATGCTGCCTGACCCGCTCAGTTACTCTAGCATTTTGTGTCCTTTTGTGTATTAACCAGCATCTGCAGTTCTTTGTTTCAACATTTATTCATTTCTTCTAAATGCAGATGAAATGGAGCGGTGTAAATCTTTCACCTCCAGAACAGGAAGGAGAATTGAATTAGCATCTCAGCGGGTCTCCTGGAGTAAAAGAGTAAGTTTGAGTCTAGTGGCATGCTATCACAGGCATGTCTTACAGAAAAGATTTTGTTCCAGTTCATATGGAGACAGATTTTTTTTTCTGCGAACACAAGTAAACAGTGTTGACAGCAAGATCAAAATCATTGCACTTCTCAATCTTTTTTCAGCCTTTTCACGCCACTGAATCTAAACATAAGAGGCAGTATTGCAAATTCTCCTCCACCCCCTCCCTGGCAGTGATCCTTGCCTGCCAGCAAAAATATGACTGCACAATGTACACAATTTTCCAATCCCTTAGCTTACCAATTGGATCTTTATGCGCAGTGAGACTAGAAATAGCCGATATATCGTCCTGTCTGAGCACTGTCAAAAATTAACCCCATGTCATTGACCCTAGGATAAAGAGAAATGAAGGCTTGAAATTCAGTTGGGCTGTGCATTATTTTTGTGCCCTACGTAACTGAATGGATATTAAAATCAATCAGCCTTCTCAGTGAACAAACTGCATAAGGGAAGCTGGGCACAGAGCACTGACATAAATCCATGTGCCTTTACCCTCTCCGAGGTGGTCCCTCGAAACCGAGATTTACAAATTTCTGCTCCATTCTTGCGAAGCTTCATTCCCGAGAGCAGATGAGACCGCTATGGGACCTGCAGATTGTCCCAGATAGGGCAGTGGCACGCGACAGGATGGACGGAGGAGCAGTTTTCTTTTCATCACTCCTGCAGGGATCACAAATACTGGACTTGAAATACTGGAGTAACTCAGTGGATCAGGCAGCATCTCGGGAGAAATGAAATAGGTGACGATTCGGGTCGAACCCCTTCTTGAGACATATAATCACCTATTCGTTTTCTCCAGAGATGCTGCCTGGACCCGCTGAGTTACTCCAACATTTTGTGTCTATTTTCAGTGGAAACTATCATCTGCAGTTCCTTCTTAAACAAATGGCCTTGAAGCTTGCAGTTTCATCCTGATACTCCTCCATTTTGAGCAGCCATGGGCCAGGGTGGCCCATGAGTCTCGCTGTGATGATGCTCAAGTTAGAATGTATGTTTTGGGAGACAGGTTTTGGACATGCAAGAAACTTGACCTATATATCTGAGCTGACAGAATTTGATTAGGACCTTACCGCTGGCAGAAAGAGAGAGTGAGCATAGGGTCACAGAATCGTAACGCCATACAGCAAAGAAACAGGTCCTTGTTAATATTGGCCAAAATAGAGTTATTATAAAATGGAGGATCTTTGCATTTGCAGGGACTGCATGGTCTCCTTCTGTGAAAGTTGCAAGATGGAGTCACGGCTCCAAGGAGTCTGGATCCCAGATGGAATTTGATGATAAGGAGACGTCCAGATATCTTAATTTTGTTAATATGTATGAAGGCTTGCAGAGCGAGATAAGAAGTATTGTATAGGGAGTTTGTTATTGTTTCATAAAATAAAGCTTAGTGGTCCAGTGCTTGACTCGGTGTTTTACTGAACTAGACTCAGGGGGTGAGCTCTAGGAGCATAATTACATATGTACCGGTTCAAGTATCTTTTAAATTAAATTAAATTTCTTTATTTATATAGCACATTTTTAGTCAACTTGCATTGACCCCAAAGTGCTTCACATAATTACATCCACACACACAGGCAAAGGTGAGTGAAGTGTCTTGCCCAAGGACACACACAGGCAAAGGTGGGTGAAGTGTCTTGCCCAATGACACAACGACAGTATGCACTCCAAGCGGGATTCGAACCAGCTACCTTCCGGTTGCCAGCCGAACACTTAGCCCATTGTGCCATCTGTCGTCATAATGCTACCCTATATCGGTATGATTATAAAATGCTTTTATAATATCTGCCTGAACTAACTCCTCTGACAGCTCATTCCACGTATCCACCACCTTCTAAGTGAAAAAGTTGCCATCAGAACCCCATTAAATCTTGCCCCTCTCACCTTAAAGAAATGTCTTCCGTTTTTGATTCCTTTACACTGGGCAAAAGACCCTCAGTATTAACCCTATCTATTCCACTGATGATGTTATACACCTCTATAAGATTCTGTGCACCAAGGAATACATTCCTAGCCTGCCCATTCTCTCCCTATAGCTCTAACCCGTGAGTCCTGGCAACATCCTTGTAAATCTTCTCTGCACTTTTTCCAGCTTAATGACAACCTTCTGATGATCAACTGAACAGCAGGGTGATCAACTGAACACAGTACTCCAAATGTGCCTCATCAATGTCTTGTACAACTGTAATAATAATAATATCCCAACTTCTGCACCCAATACTCAATACCCTGACTGACTGAGCAGTGATATCAGTTAGTTTGTTTTGCAGAGACAATATTTGACAGGCTTGTTCCCGGAGACCATGATTCAGAACCATCATGAATCACTGCTGACTATAAACCATAAGTGCGTGCTCGGTTTGAAGCTTTGATCTTCAAACACCCCTTCCCTCAAACCACTGAATGTGCTGTCACATTAAAAACAATGCAAGTTTCCTTATTGATGTTTGCATTCTTAGAGATGTGGCCTCTTATCTATATAACTAAAAGTTTCATCTTGACCACTTCCTGTCTGTGCTGTTAATTGATTTTAGAAAAAAATGCTACCCTATATCGGTATGATTTTTGGCCATCTTACTCACAGTCCATTTCCGCTGCGGCAGCTCCAAGGATTTTTCCAATCGATGAAAAAAAGTTATGAATGTTTTAAAAATCTTGAGATCAGCTGATGGTCCTGTCGCCTGTCAATCACCATGATAAAGATAACGCCCCTTCTGAGGGGGGGGGGGGCAGGACTATAAAACCCCGAATGCCTGGACATGAGTCAGTCACACTGGATGATCGCGAGGGAGAGGCCACAAGTGTGATTCTAAGTGTGATTCTGAACTGTGAGCCTGCAATGTACTTGCAATAAATGATTTGTTAGCCCTTAATGAAAATGCAATGAGTTGTTTGGCCTGCCCTGTGCTTGAAACTGCAATTCAAAATGGAAATGAAATGACAATGCAATGAGTTGTTTGGCCTGCCCTGTGCTTGAAACTGCAATGCAAAATGGGAATGAAATGACAATGCAATGGACTTCCGGTGGCGAGGCGAGCAGATGGCTGCTTAATCTCGAGCTCCCGATAGCAAGTTTAAAACTAGCCTCCCTTAATTCATTAATTGCCACATAATTCACAGCATTCTGTATTGGAATGAGTGGGTGTGCGACAACTAGAAGTCAAAAGAAACATGACGGACGAGAAAGAAAGAATTCACCGGAGATGGACAAAGCTCAAAGCTCAAAAGATGACTTCGCAGAAACCATGCGCTCAAAGCTCCACAATATCAGTAAGGAAATACGTGACTTCAGGGCTGAATATAAAGTGGACTTACATAAACTTAAAGAAGGACTCAAAGAAGACATGAAAGCCGAACTCAAAGATCTGAAGCAAGAAATTTTCTGCCAATTGCAAACAAATCCACGCCCACAAAACTGGACTAAACAAAGCAGAGGCACGATTCGAAGAGACTGAGACAATTAGCATGGCTATGAAAAATGTGCTGATTAAATCTATGAAAAAACAGAAAGTCATGCAAGAAAAACTGACTGATTTGGAAGGGCGGTCTCGATGAAATAACATTCGCATCTACGGCGTACCCGAAGAGAAAGAAGGCAAATCCATGTCTGAATTTGTGGAGCAACTTTTGAAAACTGAACTCGCAATAACAATGGACACCAACGTACGGATCCGCACAGAGCTTTGGCTCTCAAACCGGAACGTAACGCACCACCTAGGTCCATAGTGGTAAATTTCCTGGAGTTTAATACCAAAGAAATGGTATTTAAAAAGGCCTGGGGAAAGAAGATAATGATTGACCGGCGACGTCTATCATTTGACCACGACTATGCAACGGTGGTTGTCCAGAAGCGCAAGGCATATAAGGGAATAAAGAGGGCCCTGAAGGAGAGAGGTGTCCGCTTCCAGACCCCGCTGGACAAGATGCGCATTCACCGGGTCTCAGGAACATGCACATATCATAGTGCACAAGATGCAGCGCAGGGGTTGAGGAGGAGAGGCTACTCCATGGAGACATCAGATTACAGCGCTGAGGAGCCGGCGGACCCAGAAATGGAACGTCTTCTCCAGGCTTTGACATGGCAGAGAGTTGGAAAGAGGAGCGAAGACGGGAGTGAGACAGCAAGAGAGCGACTACAGGAGTCTGAGCAGACACCATCCAACTAGCTTTTATTGTGTCACAACTTCCTTTGGACTGGAAAATAAGTGCTATCGGATGACGTTGGACGATACTAGGATGCGTGAAATGGAGTGTTTAACCTCTAGTGAGGGGCCCTCTGGGAGGAGGTTTTCCCCTCTACCTGCCCGGTGGCAAGGAATCACCCTTACTTGGAAGTCAGCTGTTTTCTCTATTTTTTAATTTTCTTTATTTGGCACATGTTGCCCAAATGTTCAGACCTGCACAGTTCCAAGTTATCTGGAGATTTATGAATGCAATACAGGATTAGGTAAATTAAATGTCACGTAATACTATCAAATTGGTGTCACTCAATGTAAATGGAATGAATAATCCAGTTAAAAGGAGCAAGGTCCTGGCTAAACTGAAAAAAAGAAAAGGCTCAGGTACTATTTTTACAAGAAACCCACCTGCCTCAACAAGAACATGAGAAATTAAACGCTTTGGCTTTAGAAATGCATTTTATAGTTCCTATAAAACTAGCCAAAAGAGGGGAGTGGCTATCCTTATCACAAATGCAGTCCAATTTGAATGCCATAAAGAAGTCAGGGGCAAAGAGGGAAGATATGTATTATTTAAAGGAAAGCTGGAAAACAAATGACACTGATCAATCTATATCCCCCCCAGAGAGTACCAAATGTTTTTTTCAAAACTCTGTTTGACATTATTGCTTTAGAGACTGAAGGTATTTTGATACATGGTAAATGGTAGGGAATTGAAGAATGTAGGTGAACAGAGGGATCTGGCATTAACTGTGCACAGTTCCATGAAAAGTGGAATCTCATGTAGATAGGGTGGTAAAGAAAGCTTTTGGTGTGCTGGCCTTTATAAATCAGAGCATTGAGTATAGAAGTTGGGATGTAATGTTAAAATTGTACAAGGCATTGGTGAGGTCAATTCTGGAGTATGGTGTACAATTTTGGTCGCCTAATTATAGGAAGGATGTCAACAAAATAGAGAGAGTACAGAGGAGATTTACTAGAATTTACTAGAATTTACTAGAATTTACTAGAATGTTGCCTGGGTTTCAGCAACTAAGTTACAGAGTTACTTAGTAACTAAGTTACAGAGAAAGGTTGAACAAGTTAGGGCTTTATTCTTTGGAGCGCAGAATGTTAAGGGGGGACTTGATAGAGGTTTTTAAAATGATGAGAGGGATAGACAGAGTTGACGTGGAAAAGCTTTTCCCACTGAGAGTAGGGAAGATTCAAACAAGGGGACATGACTTGAGAATTAAGGGACTGAAGTTTAGGGGTAACATGAGGGGGAACTTCTTTACTCAGAGAGTGGTAGCTGTGTGGAATGAGCTTCCAGTGAAGGTGGTGGAGGCAGGTTCGTTTTTATCATTTAAAAATAAATTGGATAGTTATATGGATGGGAAAGGAATGGAGGGTTATGGTCTGAGCGCAGGTATATGGGACTAGGGGAGATTATGTGTTCAGCACGGACTAGAGGGGTCGAGATGGCCTGTTTCCGTGCTGTAATTGTTATATTATATTATATTATATATTATATATGTGGAGGGGACTTCAATGTGGTCATGAATCATAATTTGGATACAAGCCTAAAAAAAAACACGATGCATCTGACCAAGTTTATTAACACATCAGTGCAGGAAATGGGCCTAATTGATGTTTGGAGGGAACTTCACCCTTTAGAAAAGGACTATTCACGCTATTCAGTACCTCATTCAGTCCACTCCAGGATTGACTACTTTTTAATGAATACAGGTGAAAGCCACAGGATCACAGAGTGTAAAATCGGGATGGCAGATGTATCTGATCACAGTGCAATCAGCTTGACAGTACACCTGAATAGTAGAAAAGGAAATACTGTTTGGAGGCTCAATGTGGGAATTTTGAATGGTAAGGCAAATGTGGAACAAATAAGGGAAGAGATAAAAAGATACATAGAAGAGAATGATAACAAGGATGTGGATCCTGTAATACTGTGGGATGCTATGAAGGCAGTTATACATGGAAAGCCAGGGCCGGATTTATGTATAAGCTAGACAAGCTTAAGTTTGTCCAGGGCCTCGAGATCTAGGGGGGGGCCTATGCTCGCTGCACCAAGGTGTGTTCAAATTTTGAGATAGTGGCGTTGTTACAAAACCTACCATCAGTAGCGCTGTGGGATAGTGGCGTTGTTACAAAACCTACCAGTGGTGGCACTGTGCTTGCAATTCTGGAGGCTTTGGTGGTGTGGGGGGGGGAGGGGGGGGGGGGGGGGATTAAATGCAGGTGAGGTATATATTCGTTGTGGAGAGGAATTTGCTCCACAGATCCTTGGAAGTGCAGGACAATGGAAAAGGTATATCGTTTATTTAACCCTTTTCCCTCATCGCCGCACAGGGGACCTACACACCTCCACGCCGCACCTGGAGCGGACGCACCTCGCCGCTGCACGGGGGGGTCTTCCCAATTCGCCGCCGCACGGGAGGGCCTACCAAATTTGCCGCCGCACGGGAGGCCTTCCCAATTCGCAGCGACACCTGGGGCGGACGCACCTCACCGCCCCACCGGACCCGTCGAACCTCGCCGCCCCACCGACCATCTGCCCACCTGGACCTCCCACGCTTTGCTCGCCACTCCACCGCCCTCCAGCAGCCTGCAGCCGTCGCCTTACCTGCAGCCTGGACTCATCACCGGGCCTGAATTTTCCACCAAAGATACTGAAGGAGCTCCTCTAGTATCTTTGGTTTCTACGCTGCAGATTCCCACTACCCAGGGTTTGACTGCGCTGGGTCCTAATGCTAGTCTGTTCCACTGGGTCTTCCCCATTCCCCTCAAACCATGTGACCCCCCAGCTCTTCTCCACCCACACTACAGTCCTCATACCCCCCCCCCCCCACCCCCTGATCACTCACCATCCCCCCACCAGACGTCACCTCGGCCTCAGCCCACTCACCTGCCTTCCTCCGGCCCCAACCCCCATCCCTGCTGCGCGGTGAATCCAATATGTATTTTAAAACCAACTGTTTAATGACAACATACAGTAGGATCTAAAAGTGTCACACTGTCACTGTCGGGTAGTCATGGTCCTCTAGTCGTGGGGGTGGGGGGTTGGGGGGGGGGCCCTCACAAGTGAAATAGCTTAGGGCCTCTCTTCATCTAAATCCGGCCCTGTGGAAAGCTGATCGCCCTGATATCATCACAAAAAAAGGCCCGGCTAGCTACGTATGAACATAAAGTAGAAAAATTGAAAGAATTGGAGAAAAAACATAAAAACATACAGGATCAGTTGGTACTAAAACAGATTAAGGAAATAATGGGGGACATAGATGAGATCCTCAGGGGAGATATGGAAAAAAGGGCAAGATTTGAAAAGCAGACCTATTATGAAGCAGGTCCAAAAGCAACTAGACTCCTGGCCAGACGCCTGCGTAAACAGCAGGCCTCTAATACAATTCATAAAATAAGAGATCCTAAAACCAATCAATTATCACATGAGCCAGATAAGATAGAAAGAATATTTGAAGAATACTATAAGAAACTCTATTCCAAACCATCATCAGATGACGAAAGGACAATGAGAAGTTTTCTTAACTCATTTGATCTGCCATCAATTGGTGAGGCACAAAATAATACCATTACGTCACAATTTATGGTTAAGGAGCTGGAAGCTGCAATCAGTAGACTTAAGGCTAGTAAATCATCAGGCAGCGATGGGTTTCCACCAGAATGGTACAAGGCCTTTAGGAAAGAGCAAAGACCTCTGCTCCTGTCTTGCTTTAACTGGACCCTTAAAGAGGGCAGGGCTCCCCCATCATGGAAGAAAGCAATTATTACCATTTTACCTAAGGAAGGCAAAGACAAAGAGAAATGTAAACATTTCAGGCCAATCTCAATTTTAAATGTAGACTACAAACTATTTACCTCAATCATTTGCAAAAGACTAGAGATCTGTTTAATGAAGACCAAACTGGATTTATTAGGGGGCGTCAAACACAGGACAATATTAGAGGAACCCTCCACATTGTGGATAATGCTAAAAAAAAGGATACTAATATGGTCCTGGTCAGTTTAGATGCAGAAAAAGCCTTTGATAGTGTTAGTTGGGTATTTTTATATGAAGTACTAAGGAGATTTGGTTTCAATGAAGATGCAATTCGGCGTATTAAAACAATATATCAGGAGCCTACAGCTAGGAATAAGGTAAATAGAAACCTATCAAAAAGGATCCAGTTAGAGAGGGGTGTTCAAGAAGGAACTGCAGATGCTGGAAAATCGAAGGTACACAAAAATGCTGGAGAAACTCTGGGTGCAGCAGCATCTATGGAGCGAAGGAAATAGGTAACGTTTCGGTCCGAAACGTTACCTATTTCCTTCGCTCCATAGATGCTGCTGCACCCGCTGAGTTTCTCCAGCATTTTTGTGCACCTTCAGTTAGAGAGGGGCACAAGACAAGGATGCTGTCTTTCTCCTACTCTTTTCATTTTGTATATTGAACCCTTAGCACAAGCAATAAGGCAGAGAGAAGACCTGCAGGGGGGGTCAAAATAGGAGGGAAAGAACATATCATTGATCTTTTCGCTGATGATGTCATTATTTTTCTTGAACGGCCAAATATATGTCTCCCAAATCTAATGAACCTATTTGAAACATATGGATACTACTCAGGGTATAAACTGAATATAACAAAAACGCAAATTCTTTCATTCAATTATTCTCCATCCCAACAAATCAGAGATGCATATAATCTGAAATGGAATAACAAAATTGATGCAATATCTTGGTGTAACTATAACCAAAACACTTTCCAACTTGTTTGAAACTAATTATAACAAAATTGAAGAAAACATCAAAAACGATGTTGAAAGGTGATCTACCCTTCCTCTAGACTTCAGTGCCAGAATACAAACAGTAAAAATGAATATCCTACCTAAACTAATATATTTATTCCAATCTCTCCCAATTAATGTTCCCTGAGACAAATTCATAGCCTGGGACAAGATGATCTCTAGATTCATTTGGAATAGCAAAAAATTGTAAGATTAAACAAGAACTTACCAGTTTGAAGTTTGATCTTTATTTTATGAGGAGCTACGATGAGGGATTACGTGAAGGCCCCGGTCATTCGCATGCACGTCAAGCTTCAAAGCAGCGGTGTGAAATCACAGATAACAGTAATTGAAGTAACATAGTAAGATTAGAGAAGACTAGAACTACCAGATGACCTTCATGAGGGTTGGGAGCGGAGGGCACGTAATCCCTCATCATAACTCCTCATAAAATATAGATCAAACTTCAAACTGGTAAGTTCTCGTTTAGTCTACACAACCACAGCTGCTCCATTGACAAATGAGGGAAACATTCATAATGCATACAGTCATGACATAGATTTAAAACATGCTGATGCTGCTAAATGAAGTAATAATAATAGTCACACCTCTCATCCGGATGGAAACTATAAATAGAACGTAAAATAGAGTTGACAAATACCCCTGGTCTGGCAACGGGTTATTATAAAATGTTTGGAAATTTGTTCGTTTGACCATGCTGCAGCCGCTAGGATGGTCCAGCGGAACGTAAATAACCCCTGCTGCTGATGTCTTAGCAGCCCTGGTAGATTGAGATCTGGAATCAGTATCCACTCCTGCATAAATCAACTCACCTGGAAATGGTCTGAACAGATACGTTCCTATAAAGTCTTTTGTAACTAACAAGCATAGCTAGTTCAGTGCCTCGAAGGCTCTTGGTGACCTTGACGTATTGGTGTATATGTGTGCCCTCACATAACCAAAGGTCCCTGGGTATGCCTTGAACTATTTTGAGACCTGACACCCCTTCTGCTCTGCTTAAGTAAATTATAAACATCCTGTAATCATCCTGTCCCGTCGCAATTGTGTAGCGACTGACCTGTTGCGCTAAACCAGCGCCAGGAGGATAACTACCTAATGAGATCTGGCCAAAGCTAAGGATGTAGCTGGAACCCCCTGGTGAAATAGTGTTAACACAATGTCAACATCCCATACTGCATTGTACTTGTCCTGGGAAAACTTGTGTTAATAATATCCTTTACAAACTCGATATCCGGGATGAACCCGACAGAGTGGGTCTTGTTTGCTGCAGCAAATATGATGGGAAGGCACGTTAGCACAGTTAATGACCCTATAACTCAATTATTGTCAAAAGACCATTTTAAATGGATTGCAAGACGTCAGTAATCTGTATCATTTAAAATGTAACATGAGCATTAAACAAACGCTTCCCATCTCCTGAAGAAGAAATGTACTGCTTTTTTGGTGCTATCCCAGCACTCTGAACACATACAAGGATAGGTGTGACAACCCAAGCCATAGGGCAGTCTATTGAGAATCTGCAGAACATAAATTGATTTTATCACGCAACGGCTGATTTCCCGAGCCACAGGCGGAACCAGCAAAGTTACGATTAGAATAACCATATAAGGTTGTATTATTATTCCCGACAAATCGGGAATCAAAGCTGCATAGGCCAATCACACAGTAGGAAACCTAAAGCGGGCTCTTGATGACTTTATTTGAAGACCCGACTGATTAAGCGAAATGGAGGAAGATATAAAAGACCATTCCTCCTCCTTGTAGCAAGAATGTATCTTTTGCCACTGTTATGCCACATATTTTTGCAACCTGTGAATAAGCATGAAAACAACATATCTATATTCGGTGTTCCATTGAATCAGAATTTCATAAATACGGTGTGATCCAATACCCATTCTGTGTTGTAATTGATCTGTACTTGATGATACTCCAGTGGCAAATGAGATTATGTAACTATTACAGGATTCTTTTACTTGATTGCACCCACATGACTAACATATGCCACCATCATAGTGTATCAACATGAAGTTGAGCATATGAAATATGCATATTCGCTCAATCACTCTTTAACCCATTAAATGCACGTAGGTTCTTTAGATAGTTGATACCAATAACTGAAGAATTGGTAACTCATGCAAATCTCCTCCACCTCCAAACTAGTGATGACATTCGCAATTTCCCACGTTAGGGCCATTAGCATCATTTTGCAGTATAATGAAATATTTACTGACCAACCTACTGGAGTAATGCTGAATACTGTTTGTCCATCATTGTGACTTTGGTAGCTTCAGCTGGTTATAGCAAACGTGTGTTAACAATGACCTACATGGCACTTTATAGTTTGCCATTTAGCATGATGTCAGTTCTCCCACTTGCACAGCTGAATCACATCTATTATATTGCCAATTAGTCTTAATGAATAGAAGGCTGCTTTATAACAACAAGGTTGTTGCAGGTTTCTATTGACTCCAATCTGTTGCCCAGGGTCATAGGCCAATTGATAGCTAAAGGTAAATCCCAATGACCAACAAGTCTATTTGATAACATCTTAATTTTAACTGGATAGAGGAGCCCAATTTCTCAAATGTAGTTTGAGACTGAAACAGTAGATTTTAGCAAAATACAGCGTTAAAAATATCATCCAGACAATACATAACAAGTGTTTTTGAACTCTGAGTAGTCCTCTTTGAATGTTTTATTGTCATCATACTGTTATATTGCCTCATCATAGCAATGCCTCCAAATATCTCCAATGATCACTGTAAATGGGAACACCATATGAAATCAGTTGTTAATCAGCCATCTTTCATAATGAACAGGCCACGCCTGCCATCATTTCGTGTCTGTCTTGAACGACAACTCTGGCCCGATTTCCGAGCCTGTCTTGCAAGACAATCCTAGCCATAATACTGAGCCTGTCTGATAATTCTAACCTGTCTTAAAACAACTCTGGCAATAATTCTGAGCCTGTCTCGAAAGACAATTCTGGCCACAATTCTGACCCTGCCTTGAAAGACAATTCTGCCCATATTTCCGAGCATGTCTTGAAAGCAATCCTGGTCAAAATACTGAGCCTGCCTCAACACAATTCTGGCCCAATTCCAACCTGCTTGGAATGCTAGTATTGTCCAGTTTTACATGGTTAGATGCCTCTAAGTAGATGACAATGTCTTAATCATTTGTGTATTGTACAACCAAGTGTAAATCTTACCAACTTGTAAGTGGTCCCTTAGTTGTAGAGTAGAACTGGTAGAGTGCGTGGAACCTCTGGCCAGCTTTCATGCTGCCACCAGCTTCTGTGAACCGCTTACTGCCGATGGAGACGTGGGGTGCATTGTCGCCGAAACTATGAAGCCTTGCTCGTCGTTGGCCTTGATTGGTCCAACAGCTTGTGCTTCGTCCTCCAGGTTTTGCCTGTGGAATAGGTCTTGCCTGAATAGAAGATTCGGCGGCTGGCTCTAATGTCCCCCTGATAGCTGTGTTCACTGCATTATGTTGGGATGGCAAACCTTGCTGCCAGGAATGGTAACTCTGACATGTGCCCTTCATCCCTTGGGGTATGCTCCATAGCTATCCCCTCAGACTCGGCGTCAGATTTAAACTGACCCGGCATGCTCTCCTCCTCCATGAGGGAGACATTAAACAGCCCTGCTACAAGGCGCTGCTGGCACGGCCTCTGCAATAGGCCAGCACTGCCATAGACTCGGCATCAGACTAATACTTACCCGGCGGCTTCCATCCCTTGGGGTATGCTGTTCTGCAATACCTCCAACTTCAGGGTCACAACAAAACTGCCCCGGTAAGCTCACCTCCTCCATGAGGGAGACATTATGCAGCCCTTCTACAGGTGCTGCTGCCATACATTAAGCAGCCCTGCTACAAGGTGCTGCTGGCACAGCCTCTCCCATATGCCGGCGCTGCCATAGACTCGGCATCAACATTAAGCAGCCCTGTTACAAGGCGCTGCTGGCACGGCCTCTCCCATAGGCCAGCACTGCCATAGACTCGGCATACCCATTATGCAGCCCTGTCCAAGGCGCTGCTGGCGCGGGCTCTTCCATATGCCCAGCACTGCCACAGACTCGGCATCCCCATTAAGCAGCCTGTCCAAGGCGCTGCTGGCGCGGGTTCTCCCATAGGCCCGCGCTGACACAACTCCTGCTGTTGGAGTGTATCTAGATGGAGTCTCCTCTCCATTAGGAGCTCCATCCTGGCCAACCTACAAATTTTACACATTACCGGAGGGGAACCCTCCCGGCACCAGGGCTGGTCATTTTGGTCGGTTTACCCCATATCCTGGGGACCACTGCGGTCTAGGTGCCGCATTTCTGCTGGATTTCCCCTCCCCGGGAACCCCAGCGTCTGTATGCATTACCGGAGGGAAACCCTCCCGGCACCAGGGCTGACTGTTCTGGTCGGTTTAACCCCATATCCTGGGGACCACTGCTGTCTGGGAGCCGCATTGCTGCTGGATTTCCCCTCCCCGGGAACCCCATCATCTGGAAGTCACTGACCGTCTTGTCAGTGACTGGGATCGCGAACCCGACATTCGCCAGCTACCTGCTTCCGCGTTCAGAACCGGGGTTTCTCCACAGCCCATAACTGGTTCCCTCGTCAGCCTTCGCGGAGCATCCAGCAGGAAACCTCTGTAAAAAGAGGTTCCTGCAAGAAATCAAATGACAGGTAAGAAATACAAACTTACCAGAAGTTTAAACTTACCGCTGCAGGAACGACATGCCTGCCAGTCCGGTGCTTCGGCATGCCAGCATCGTAATGAGGCGCATGCGAACGACCAGGGTCTTCTTCACGTAGTCACTCACGTGACTCCGAAGTAAAATCAAGAATAAAACTAACTGCCGAAAAGCAAGGGTGGAATGGCTTTACCAAATCTGAGGAAATACTTTTATGCAGCTCAACTCAGACCTCTGGCTTGTTGGTGTAGACCTGATTATTAATCTTGATGGAAAGAAATGGAAAGAGAGATACAGGCTTACCAGACCCATATTTTGGTGGGAGACAAATATCTGAGAGGGGCTTTGAGACATGCTATGGATCCAATAGTAGCATTTACGTTAGAAACATGGAATGTTATAGTGTTAAAATACAAATTAAAAAGAGGGGATCACGTATTGAAGTGGTTCGCGTATGACTCAAAGTTTGCCAGGGGTGTATGATTCAAGATTCAAAGAATTGGCACAAAAAGGCATAACGACAATGTATACAGTTTCAGAAAATGGCGAGTTTATGAGCTTCCAAGATTCCAAAAGTCAAAGTATGGTCTCGAAAACAAAGATTTTTTTAGATACTTGCAATTAAGAGACTACTTTACAAAAGAGATAAGGCCAGAACTAGATGAAACTTCAAATAATGTGATCAAGATGATTGTGGATGCATACAAACAGAAGGGGTCTCGGGTCATCTCTGCTTTCTACCAAGCTCTGGTGGGAAGTGAGGGAGAATCAACGCTCAACATAAAAACAAAATGGGAAGCAGAATTAAAGATTCAAATAACAGAAGAAGAATGGTATCAAATGTGTGAAACACAAGGTTCATCCACAAGCTCACTAGTATGGAGAGAATTTTGCTGGAAGAATCTAACTCGCTTTTTTATAATACCCAAAATAAAAAGCAGACAACTTGCTGTACAACAACACTCTTGTAGACTGTGCGGGAGTATGGAGGCAGACCACTCCAATATTTTCTGGAACTG
This sequence comes from Amblyraja radiata, assembly GCF_010909765.2. Taxonomy (NCBI): domain Eukaryota; kingdom Metazoa; phylum Chordata; class Chondrichthyes; order Rajiformes; family Rajidae; genus Amblyraja; species Amblyraja radiata. The sequence continues at coordinate 88,929,691 of NC_045957.1, forward strand.
TGTAAGGATAAGCCCATACTGGGAAAATGTTAACACAGTTGTTAAAAATATCTTGGGTTATAAAATCCCAAATACCTGCCCTGTGATGTATCTGGGGCACATTAAAGATATTGTAAAGATAGAAGAGACCTATTTGATTAAATTTTTGCTTGCAGCAAGTAAGAAGGCCATTACCAGGCAGTGGCTTAATGGAAAAAGTCCAAAACAGGAACAGTGGCTAGAAATTGTGCGAGACATCTTTACTATGGAGAAACTGACATATTCCTTGAGAGTCAAGGAGAATTAATTTGAGAAGATCTGGAAAAAATGGACCGTTTATTTGAGCCATGACACCAACTAGATAAATGCCGAGCTAGATATGGGAAGATTGTGTTATGTAGAACTAGATTCAAGATTCAAGAGAGTTTATTGTTATGTGTCCCTGATAGGACAATGACATTCTTGCTTTGATTCAGCACAACAGAACATAGTAGGCATGACTACAAAACAGATCAGTGTATACCATTATATAAATATATACACACATGAATAAATAAATTGATAAAGTGCAAAAAACAGATAATGGGCTATAAATGTTCAGAGTTTTGTCCGAGCCAAGTTTAATAGCCTGATGGCTGTGGGGAAGTAACTATTCCTGGACCTGGTCATTGCAGTCTTTAGCTTCCTGTAACTTCTACCTGAAGGTAGCAGGGAGATGAGTGTGTGGCCAGGATGGTGTGGGTCCTTGATGATACTGCCAGCCTTTTTGAGGCAGTGAGGTCCCACTTAGTCTAGTATATGGAAGTAGATCACATTTTGTAAGATCTCGAAATGGCGTGTGTCGTGCAGTTCGTGCATGACCTTTGCATTGCCAGAGTCAAATGTAAGGCATATTCTTTTGCAGGTTTCAGTGAACGTTGAAGATGACTTGGGGTCTGTCCTTGGAACTTTCACATTTGGAACCATTGTATGTATTCTGCGGTTCAATGACCAAGTTGGGGTGGCCTTGGATCTGGGGTAGAGCTGAGGTACGTTAAACAAGTTTACACGTGTACATTAGCTCTATTTCACTGAGAAACTTGTCTAAATTAGGATGTGGCTAAAAATGAGGGAGGAGTTAGGGCAATGAGATTGGCTCTATTTTGGACCCGTTGGTTAAGATCATAACTTACATGCCATTGTGGGCATATTTGGAACTGTGCTTAAGTAAAGCAAGAATTTCATTGTCCTATACAGGGACACATGACAATAAACTCACTTGACTTGACTTGACTTGATTTATGACATAGGCAAGTTACTCCTCCATGGCATCATTGTGTAATGCAAGCTTGATGTTATTATTGTGACGGTGAAGCACAGACACATAACTGGGGAACAAGAGTCTCAACCAAGAAAGTACACCCTAATGGTAAGAATATCTATTCAAGACCGCCATAAAAAGCAGTCCTTACATGCACTGTAATGGAGTCTGCTACGGTCAGTGATGAACTCTTCAAAGCTTCATTGCACCAGATTATGGAATATTACTATGCCCCATTGAAAGCACCATTGAAATGAATTTTGATTGTGTCTACTTACCTATTAGAGTTTTAGTTTTAGAGATACAGAGCAGAAACAGGCCCTTGCGCCCACCAAGTCCGCGCCCACCAGTGATCCACGTACACTAGTACTATCTATACAATAGGGACAACTTAAATTTTTTACTGAAGTCAATTAAATGACAAACCTGTACATCATTGGAGTATGGGGGGAAACCTGAGTACCTGGGAAAAACACAAGCGATCACAGGGAGAACGTACAAACTCCATATAGATAGTGTAAAGGAGTGATAGCTGACACACTGTAACCTTTACTAGGAGTTTAATATAGCACATGGCACACACGTCCCAGCACTGACTGCATCCAGCCTTCAGGCGTACTGGGACCTAGTGGGAGGAACAAAGGGAGGATACTACAGTTATACTAATATGATGGGGCGTGGTTAGTGGTGATGAGGTAACTACATTATAGGTTGCATGCATAAACCATCTACATCCTTCCCCTTACAATTTAAACAAGTTACAGCAATGGCAGGTTGGTTATACAGTACCTGCAAAGCTAAGCAAACTCTCCGTATCGAGCCGGAAGTTTTACAATCCGACCCGAGCGAGTGCGCACAGCACCCTCACCCTCCCCACCCGAAAGAATAGGAGGAGGGACAGGAACGGAAACAGGAGGGGGAGAGAAGGTGGGTGGAGAACCCAGCTTGGAGGGGGAACGGAGAGGCACAGGTGAGCCAGGTGAAACAGGAGGGGTAGAATGGCCAGAAGTGGGAGAAAGAGAAGACCTTGCAGGGGACAACAGAGACTGGGGAGCATAAACCATCTACAGATAGCACCTATAATCAGGATCGAACCCGGGTCTCTGGCATTGTAAGGTAGCAACTCTACCGCTACGCCACCGTGCTGCCCTTATATTTCTTTTACCAAAGCCAATTAACTTACAAACCTGGCCTAGCATCTCAGAAGACAGTGCCAGCAGAGAACCATTTCTTTAAGAAAAGTAACCATGCCTGACTTTACATTTGATGCAAAATCTTGAAATATGCATTACTCTGCAACATAGGAGCAGAGGTAATTTATTTCCTAACTGAGATGCCTATAACAGGGACGTCACAGTGGCACAGCGGTAGAGTTGCTGCATTACAACGCCAGAGGCCCGGGTTCAATCCTGACCATGGGTGATGTCTGTACAGAGTTTGTACATTCTCCCTGTGACCACGTGGGTCATCTCTGGCTGCTTCAGTTTCCTCCCACACTCCAAAGACCTACACATTTGTAACTAATCGGCTTCTGTAAATTGTAAATTGTCCCTGTAAATTGTAAAGTGTGTGGGATAGTGTTAATGGCCTGTCCCACTTTCACGACCTAATTCATGACCTTTTTTACTCGTGGACATTTTTCATCAGGCTAGAAAAACGCCCCGACCTAATTGATGCCACGAGTACCTACGACTAGCATCATGGCCTGCTACGACCTACCTACGACCTCCAACGACCTCCTACGACCTTGTGACGATCATGCTGCGAGTATGAATCAATGGCAAACTCGGCAGAGGTCATGAATTAGGTCGTGAAAGTGGGACAGGCCCTTTAGTGTACAGATGGTCGGTGCAAACTCGATGGACCAAATGGCCTGTTTCCATGCTGTATCTCTACAATGTAAAGTCTTAAAAGCAGGAATTTTCCATTCAGGATCAAGATGTAACAAACTTCCCTCATTAAGAAGAGACCAAATCTTTGGAATAGTCTCTGTAGATCTGTGGATATTAAAAGAATCAAGGAAAAAGGGTTTTAGTTTTAGTTGTTGTTTTAGTTATAGAGATACAACATGGCAACAGGCCCTTCGGCCCACCAAGTCCATGCTGACCAATGATCACCCATACATTAGTTCTATCCTATACAATAGGGGCGGTTTACAGAGGCCAATTAAGCCACAAACCTGCATGTTTTTGTAATGTGAGTGGAAACTTGAGAAACTCCACATAGACAAACTCCACGGTGCAAACTCCACATAGGCAGCACCTGTTGTCAGGATCTAATCTGTCTCTGGCGCTGTAAGTCAGCAACGCTACTGCTGCGCCACTGTGCCACCCCGATTAATGAAGGAAAGTTGCGCTGTTCAAGATCAGCTAGGGTCTGATCGAATGCAATCTATTAGCCAATCGCCCACTCCTGCTTCTATTTAGCAGCGTCTCCTGAACTAATGTAGCCAGCTGTAACTTTGACCATGAGGTATCCCAAAGGTAAATGCCATCGAATGGAATGGCCAGAACAAGTTCCACCATTGGAAATATTGAAAAAACACCTTTGGCAGCTGGCTAATCCATGCTACCTAAACAGTCAAACTGATTAATGTTTCTGAATGCTACTGACTATTAGAAATGTTCATATTCATTCAAACATTCATTTGGAAAAAGAAATAAATCATGAAAAACTATTGCAAGTTACAACACTTAAAACAATTAAAAGTAGTTAAGTCAATTAAATTAATTTTTTAAAAGATGCTTTCCCAGGTTTTTCAACACAATTATTTTCCATTGAAATGGCTGGAATCACTGGATTTTTGTTGTGCCAGATTTCCTTGTGTAAGTATGTGGAATTGAGGAAAGTTTACATCCTCCCGCTGAACTCTGTAATGTTCCAGTGGTGCCACGAAACAGGCAAAACCCAATGAAGACCTATCAGGATGTTTGGGACTTGAACATTCCTGCACAATTGTGAAAATTCCAAGCTTCCCAATGTGGGGAAATCCCGGCAATTCCTGTTAGAACTGTTGCCATTTCCAAAAAATTAATCCTCACTTCTCAAAAATCGAGTTGAACCCATTAAAAATCTGATTTAAGAAAAAGGAATGCAAAGTGAACTTCATAATATTTTACATGTACAATTTTACCCTTTGAAACTGCTGTCATATCTTTGTTCAAGAAGGCTGTAATTTAAGCCTCTTTCATAGCAGGGATAATGTTTCGTAAATTTGCAATGATGACAGAAGCTTGGACATATAGTGTCTGTATCAGAGAAAAAAATGTCACAAGCTATTTTACAAAAGACGAATGAAAATTAACAAGCTAAATATAGGGGGTGGGTGGATCAGAGAAGGGTGTGGGTGTGCAATGATTAAAAGGCTTGCAAAAGTGTTTTCAAGTTGGAAATGGTGATAGAGAGAGGGGGAGAGAGGGAGAGGATAACTCAGGGTCTCAAGCTGAGGTAGTAAAAGCATACACAGATCACTTGCTCTGAAAATAGAAGAGAATACAGAAGTGGCTGGTATCAGGTGATTGACTGACAGTTTGATCGACTGACCCAGATCAAATAGAGAAAGCTAAAGAGATGAATAGATATAAACAGATGAATAAAAATTGTAAATATTAGATGTTATGGGGCCTGGAGTAGCTGGGGTGTGAGGGCAATGATGGTAGGTGGGGTAAGGGGGTACACCTTGTCTAGCTTGCAAAATTAGTGGGTGCGAGGGTGGGATAACATAGAGCTGGCTAAATTTTTGATGAAGTCAGCATCTCTTTTATATCAAAATTTATTCTAAGACTCCAGCAGCTGCAGGTATTTCTTTATTGTTTTTAGGGCAGACATTTCCTTTTTGGTTTGCCAAGGGAATAATTACAGATGTTCAAAATTTGAAAAATGAAAACATTTTTCTGGCAAGTGGTGTCTTGGACCATGAATAAAATTAAATATTTTTAAAAGCACTTATCACCCATGCTCAGATGTCTGAAATTTGATATACTTTCATTGGTCCTAAGCCATAGCAGAAGAAAGAAGAGTGTCAATTATGCAGGTCGCTGTTCATATAATGGCTCAGCCAAGTAAAGATGAAAGATTTATTTAACTAACTGTGAAGTATGAATGCTCAGAGAATCTTAAAATCTATATAAAATAGTAGACAGTCAGAACCTTTTTCCCAGGGCAGAAATGTCCAACACTAGAGAGCATAGCTAAAAGGTGAGAGGGGGAAAGTTTAATGGAGATGTGTATGGCAGGTTTTGTACACAAAGAGTGGTGAGGGCTTGTAACACATTGACAGAGGTGTTGGTGGAGGTAGATACTATATTGCTGTTTTGGAGACTTTTGGATAGGCACATGGAAGTGCAGGGGATAGAGGGACATGGATAATGTTCAGGCAGGTGAGATCAGTTTAACTTGGCATCATGTATGGGAAGGAACTGCAAATGCTGCCAGTCTGAAGAAGGATTCCGACCCAAAACATCACCTGTTCTTTCTCTCCAGAGATGCTTCCTGACTCGCTGAGTTATTCCAGCATTTTATGTCTAACTTGGCATCATGCTCAGCACAAACACTGTGGGTGGAAAGGGCCCATTCATGTGCTGTGCTGTTCTATGTTGTTCTATGTTAAACAATGTCCATTGGAGGGTGTACAGAATGAAAACTGTGAGTCATGAGGAGCTCAAACAAACTTGGACTCTAGTTCTTTTTTTTGCATGAATGATGAACGGTGGCGCCGTTGAGCATGGCTGCCCCGCCTGCAGCTGTTCGGCCCTTTCACCATTTAAAAAAAAATGTCATCTTTCAAAAAGCTTTGTTTTGGAGGTCTTTTAGCCTTCTTATGTGGGGGATGGTGGGATGGAAGGGGGAAACTGTTATCTTAGTCACTACCTGGTCGAGGAATGCGTCTTCCCTCTGTGCTGCATCTTCGCCCCCTCCTCACGGCCTACCATCTGGACTGGCACGGCCGTTCCTGCCGGAGACCAGGCAGAGCTTCAGCTTCAGCAGTGGTGCAGCGCTGAATTATCATAGCAGAGCGGGGCGATGCCTTACAGGGGTCGCCGTGTTGGAGATCTGGAGTGTTGGGACTGCCAACTTCAACACCATGGAGCTGTGGTCTGCGGAGCTGTGGTCTGCGGAGCTTCCAGCCATGGGCGGCGCTGACTTTAACAACGTGGGGGCCTGGGATCCTTCACCGAGGATTGCCGTGTGGAGCTCCGCCCAGCTCGGCCTGTGGACATCGGAAGCCACAGTCTCCTGTAGGAAGCGGCCGATTCGGAACTCCAAGTAGCTGAGGGTGTTCTTCATACACTGGAGTACCATCGTCCGGCAAAATTGAATTGAATTGATTTTATTAGGGACAGTGCATATTAATAAAACATTTGCATGTAATATGCAAGATTGTAGCCAGTGGCTAATTTCCATCTTTAGTCCCACACAAGGTAAACACATCCCAAACAAGGTAAAAACAAAAGACAAAAACAAAAACAAAACAAACAATATGGTTTAGCCTGCAGTCATAACATAGAATAAATAACAAACACTCAACACAGTTTAAAGTCCCAAAGTCATTGTCTCTTCCCTCCTTGCTTTCCCTCTGCGCTGAGGCAATCCAAGTCTCCGATGTTATGACCCCGCCGGGTGATGGTAGGTAAGTCCCGCAGGCTGAATCCGAGCTCCGCAAATGGGCCGGTTCAAACACCGCGGCCCGGGGCGGTCGAAGCTGCCGTCCTCCAGTCCAGCGGACGCAGCTGTAGTTGCGGGAGCTCCGGAAAACAGAACTCGAGCTCCCGATGATGTTGTCCACTGGCCCACTGGCCCGCGGCCAAGCCTCCGAGGCTCCAAAGTCGGGTCGGAAGTTGTGCCGCACCGCAACCACAGCCCCGAAGTCGGCCACGCTCGCGTTGGTAAGTCCTGGCTCTGCTCCACAGCCTCCACAGCCTCGAGGTCGGTCGCAGTTAGAGGCTGCCAGCTCCGCGATAGGCCTCAGCGCAGACGGACACGGAGACAGGGGATACGGCAGGAAAAGTCGCATCCCCCCGAAGGAAGAGCCAAAAAAAACACACCACACCCACCCCCCCACACACACACAGCCAAACAAACTGAAACAAACAAACAAACGGACTGCAGGCGAGCCGCAGCTGCAAGGCAGCGCAGCCACTCCCACTCCGAGCTCCGCAAGGGCCTGAAACATCAGGCCGCCCATAGCGGTGACTGCGGAGGCCTCAATAGGCCCCGACCACGGGTGAACATAGAGGCAGATGCCTTCCCCCACAGTGGGAAACATTGATTCTGCTGTATAGGGATGTTTATGTTAAATTCTATTGTGTGTTGTGTTCTTTTTATTTGTATGGCTGTATGGCAACCCAAATCTCGCTGTACCAATTGGGACAGTGACAATAAATGTAAACTTGAACTTGAACTTGAGTCAATGTAGAGGTGACGATTATAACATCTGGCTGAATTGTGCCATAGCAACAATATCTTGCTCATCATCAACAAGAAAGGGGAAGTCGGGAGACCACATGTCAGTTTTAGTTTAGTTTTGTTTAGAGATGGCCCACCGAGGACTTTTGGAATGTGGGTGGAAACTAGCCCACTGAGTTTGTGTTGACCAGCGATCCCTGCACACTAACACTGCTTTACACACATTATGGACAATTTACAATTATACCAAGCCAATTGACCTACAAACATGTATGACTTTGGAGTGTGGGAGGAAACCGGAGCTCCCCGTGATCGGAGAAAACCCACATCGGGAAAACGCAAAAATTCCGTACAGTCAAGCACCTGTAGTCAGGGTTCAACCCGGGTCTCTGGCACTGTAAGGCAGCAAATCTACCGCTGCACCAACGTGCCACATGGTGGTTTTCATTGGTGGGTCGGTGGTAGAGAGAGTCAGCATCTTCAAATTTCTGAGCATTAACAATCTTGATGAAATGTCCTGGGCCCAGCATATAGATGTAATGTTTTTCCCATTTTTTTTTAAGGTGAAAGATATTCAGTATATTACTGTTCAGATGCGCTGTGTAAAGTATCCTGAATGGTTGCATCGTAGCCTGGTACATCAATACCTAAACACAGGTAGCAAGTGGCTGCAGAGAGTGGTGAACTCGGCCCAGTCCAGCACGGGCACAGCGCTCCATGCTACTAGAAGGTGACATCTATCATGCGCCCTCTGTGCCCCCTACCTACTGCTACTGTTGTGCAGAATGGTTAAAGTTCCACATCACCAGGAACAGTTACTTTCCTACAACCATCAAGATCTTGAACAGACACGCATAAACATAATTCTACCTCAGCAAGGGAAACCTACTGGCTGTGCTTGCACCACCATGGACTTATTTTCTAAGTTTGTATTTGCACTATTTTTTGTTTTTACACAGACTTTTTCTTATCACCATCTAGTTTCAATATCACCACATAGTAGTTATTCAGTATATTTGTAAGGATTGTAGCATAGTTGTTTGAAAATTTAGTGTCTAGCTAATTTGGTGATTTTGTACTATAGTGGTGGGAGTGTTACCACGGTTTTATTTTGTAGCGTGATCGTAATTAAATAAATTATTTTTGATACAAAAATATATATAGGTCTATAGGGTTAAAAGTAACAAATATTACATATTCTATAACAGAGAACAGATCCAAAGCACAAAAGTTACATAGTGTGCAACCTGCAAAACTGAGGGAGCAGTTTATGAGGGAAGTGCCTTGTGAGGGAAGTGTGAGTCTTTGGCTCGAGAGTCTTTGGCTCGAGAGTCTTCGGCGAGGAGGCTGAGCAGAGGCTACGCATAAAGCTCGAGAAGACGGAACGAGGTGAACACATGTCGGGGCAGATGAGACAGTGTGATGCTTGCAGAATTTGGGAGCCCAGGGACACAGATGGAGCCTCTGGCTGCTACAACTGTGGCAAGAGCGTCAGCTTCAGCTCCTAAAGGACCGTGTTGGGGCACTGGAGAAGCAGCTGGATGACCTCAGGGCCATCCAGGAAAACGATAGTTTCCTGGACAGGACCTACAGTGAAGTAGTCACGCCGAGGGTACGGGAAGAACCAAGGTGTGTGACGGAGAGAAAGGGTGGAAATCGTGGAGTGCAGAAGACCCAGGTGGCTGTGCCTAATGAAAACAGGTACGCCCTCTTGGGAACTGTCCGGGGAGATGATGTTTCCAGTCCGAGCGGCGAACACGTTGGTGGCTCCAATCCTAGAGATGGGACTCGACCGGCGAGACCGACGTCGGGCAGAGCCCTAGTGGTGGGTGACTCCATTGTCCGAGGAGCTGGCAGGATATTCTGTGGCGGCAGACGAGATGCGAGGATGGTCTGTTACCTCCCTGGTGCCAGGGTTCAGGATGTCACGAGCCGAATTCAGAACATCCTCGAGAGAGATAAGGTGAACAGCCGGCAGTGGTTGTGCACGTCGGTACAAATGACATCGGGCAGAAGAGGAAGGAGGTTCTCCAACATGACTTCGGAGAGTTGGGAAGAAGACTGAATGGCAGGAATTCTAGGGTGGTTATCTCTGGATTGCTTCCAGTACCTCGTGCTAGTGAGGACAGGAACAGGGAGATAGGGGATCTGAATGTGCGGCTGAGGGGCTGGAGCAGGGAGCAAGGATTTAGATTTATAGACCACTGGGATCTCTTCTGGGGTAGGGGTGACCTGTACAAAAGGGACGGGTTACACCTTAACTGGAGGGGGACCGACATTCTGGCAGGCAGGTTTGCTAGGGCTACACGTGTGGATTTAAACTAAATAGTGGGGGGGGGGGAGGGATTGACAAATTGGGAGTATAAAGATGGAGTTGGGAAGTGAGTACAGGAAAAATTACAAAAGATTCTCGAATTAATGGGAAGGAAAGCTCGAGAATGGACAACAGAGTAAGGTCAGGGCCAATTACGAGCGGTGCGAGGGGGGGAGTGAATACGGACGTCAAAGTGCTGTATATGAATGCGCGAAGTATAAGGAATAAAGTGGATGAACTTGAGGTTCAGTTAGAAACTGGCAAGTATGATGTTGTGGGAATTACTGAGACATGGCTGCAAGAGGGCCAGGGCTGGGAACTGAATATTCAAGGATATACCTCCTATCGAAAAGACAGACAGGTGGGCAGAGGGGGTGGAGTTGCCCTGTTGGTGAGGAATGAAATTCAGTCCCTTGCAAGGGATGACATTGAAACAGGAGATGTGGTCAATATGGATAGAACTAAGGAATTGTAAGGATAAAAATACCCTAATGGGACTAATCTACAGGCCTCCAAACAGGATTCTGGACATAGGGCGCAAGTTGAATCAGGAGTTAAAATTGGCATGTAGTAAAAGTAATGCTGTGGTTGTTATGGGAGATTTCAACATGCAGGTAGACTGAGAAAATCAGGTTGGTACTGGACCCCAAGAAAGGGACTTTGTAGAGTGCCTTTGTGATGGATTCTTAGAACAGCATGTATTGGAGCCTACCAGGGAGAAGGCTATTCTGGATTTAGTGTTATGTAATGAGCCGGATTTGATAAAGGACCTCAAGGTTAATGATCCATTAGGAAGCAGTGACCATAACATGATAAGGTTTAATCTACAATTGGAGAGGGAGAACAGTAGATTGGAGGTGTCAGTGTTGCAGTTGAATAAAAGGGACTATGGGGCCTTGAGGGAGGAGCTGGCCAAAGTTGACTGGAAAGATAAACTAGCAGGGATGACAGTGGAACAAAAATGGCAGGTGTTTCTAGGAATAATACAGAAGGTGCAGGATCAGTTCATTCCGAGGAGGAAGAAAGATTCCAAGGGGAGAAAGGGACGACCATGGCTGACAAGGGACGTCAGAGACAGTATAAAAATTAAAGCAAAGAAGTACAACGTAGCAAAGATGAGCAGGAAGCAAGAGGATTGGGTAATGTTTAAAGAACATCAGAAGATAACCAAAAAGACAATACGGGGAGAAAAGATGAGGTACGAAGGTAAGCTAGACAAGAATATAAAGCAGGATAGTAAAAGCTTCTTTAGGTATGTGAAGAGGTAAACATTAATTAAGACCAAAGTTGGACCCTTGAAGACCGAAAAAGGTGAATTTATTATGGGGAACAAGGAAATGGCAGATGAGTTGAATAGGTATTTTGGATCTGTCTTCACTAAGGAGGATACAAACAATCTTCCTGATGTACTAGTGGCCAGAGGATCTGGGGTGATGGAGGAACTGAAGGAAATCCACATTAGGCAGGAAATGGTGTTGGATAGACTGATGGGACTGAAGGCTGATAAATCCCCAGGGTCTGATGGTCTGCATCCCAGGGTACTTAAGGAAGTGGCTCTAGAAATCGTGGGTGCATTGGTGATAATTTTCCAATGTTTTATAGACTCAGGATCAGTTCCTGTGGATTGGAGGGTAGCTAATGTTATCCCACTTTTTAAGAAAGGCGGGAGAGAGAAAACAGGGAATTATAGACCAGTTAGCCTGACATCGGTGGTGGGGAAGATGCTGGAGTCAATTATAAAAGATGAGATAGCCGAACATTTGGATAGCAGTAACAGGATCGGTCCGAGTCAGCATGAATTTACGAAGGGGAAATCATGCTTGACTAATCTTCTAGAATTTTTTGAAGATGTAACTAGGAAAATGGACAAGGGAGAGTCAGTGGATGTAGTGTACCTGGACTTTCAGAAAGCATTTGATAAGGTCCCACATAGGAGATTATTGGGCAAAATTAGGGCACATGGTATTGGGGGTACAGTGCTGACAGGGATAGAGAAGTGGTTGGCAAATAGGAAACAAAGAGTAGGGATTAACGGGTCCCTTTCAGAATGGCAGGCAGTGACTAGTGGGGTACCGCAAGGCTCGGTGCTGGGACCGCAGCTTTGAATCCCTTCATCCCAGATGAAGGGATTCAAAGTAACATTAGCAAATTTGCAGATGACACAAAGCTGGGTGGCAGTGTGAACTGTGAGGAGGATGCTATGAGAATGCAGGGTGACTTGGACAGGTTGGGGGAGTGGGCAGATGCATGGTAGATGAAGTTTAATGTGGATAAATGTGAGGTTATCCACTTTGGTAGCAAAAACAGGAAGGCAGATTACTATTTAAATGGCATGAAGTTGGGAAAAGGGGAAGTACAACGGGATCTGGGGGTCCTTGTACATCAGTCTATGAAAGTAAGTATGCAGCTACAGCAGGCAGTGAAAAAAACGAATGGCATGTTGGCCTTTATAACAAGAGGAATCGAATACCGGAGCAAAGGGGGTCCTGCAGTTGTACAGAGCCCTAGTGAGACCACACCTGGAGTATTGTGTGCAGATTTGGTCCCTTAATTTGAGAAAGGACATTCTTGCTATTGAGGGAGTGCAGCGTAGGTTTACAAGGTTAATTCCCGGGATGGCGGGACTGTCATATGCTGAGAGAATGGAGCAGCTGGGCTTGTACACTCTGGAGTTTAGAAGGATGAGAGGGTATCTCATTTAAACATATATGATTGTTAAGGGTTTGGACACGCTAGAGGCAGGAAACATGTTCCCGATTTTGGGGGAGTCCAGAACCAGGGGCCACAGTTTAAGAATAAGGAGCAAGCCATTTAGGACAGAGATGAGGAAACACTTTTGCTCACAGAGAGTGGTGAGTCTGTGGAATTCTCTGCCTCAGAGGGTGGTGGAGGTAGGTTCTCTGGATGCTTTCAAGAGAGAGCTAGATAGGGCTCTTAAAAATATCAGAGTCAGGGGATATGGGGAGAAGGCAGGAACGGGGTACTGATTGGGGATGATCAGCCATGATCACATTGAATGGCAGTGCTGGCTCGAAGGGCCGAATGGCCTACTCCTGCACCTATTGTCTATTGACTATTGTCTAAAATTGGATTTGAGTGACATTAAGTGGCACCTGAGGCATGTACTGTCAACACATCACTGTTGCCCATATGATTTGTGCAGGATAAGTTCATGGGCTGGCGTCATATTCCACCAAATAATACACAGACATTTTTTAACTTGTGTTTTCAGATCACTCCATAGGGATATATGTGAGACCATTACATTTTTATGATAATTTGATAGTTTTATTGTCATTACTTTATTATTTCCAACTTTTTTTTCATTTTTCAACCTGAGCAAACTGATATGGTTGGCTTCAGACCAACAATCTGTGGACTATCACTTTGATCTCCTAGATTACAAGACAACATTGCAGGAGTCCTAGCTGAGATGTGTGAGCCATCATTAGACACAGTGAGGTGCTGGAAGACTGGAGGGAGGCTAATGCTGTGCCTCTAATTTAAGATGGGCTGCCAAGATAAACCTAGGAACTATAAACCAATGAGTCTAGCAGTCGGGAGGTTACTGGAGAGGATGCTGAGGGATAGGCTATACATATATTTGTCTGAAGAAGGGTCTCGACCCGAAACGTCACCCATTCCTTCTCTCCAGAGATTCTGCCTGTCCCACTGAGTTACTCCAGCTTTTTGTGTCTATCTTTGCTTTCAACCAGTTCCTTCGTGCACATATATTTGTAAAGACAGGGTGAATTAGAAATACTCAGCATGGTTGTACATGGGAGATTGTATCTCATGATTTTTTTGAGAAAGTAACCAAGAAGGTTTATGACGGCAGTAGGGCCTGTAGATATTGTCTACATGGACTTCAGCAAGGCCTTTGATAAGGATCCGCATGGTAAGCTACTCCAGAAGGTTAGAATGTAAGGGATCCAGGGAGAGCTCGCGAGCTTACTGGATACTGAATTGCTTAATGGTCGGAAACAGGGAGTGGGAGGAAGGTTGCTTTTTGGTCCGGAGACCTCAGGGATTGGCTCAAGGGATTGGTGTGCCTCAGGGATTGGTGCCTGGCCCATTGCTGTTTGTCATCTACACCAATGATTTGGATGAGAATGTACAAGGCATGATTAGTATGTTTGCAAATGACACAAAAATAGGTTGTATCATAGAGAGTGAAGATGGCTATCAAGAATTACTGCAGGATCTTGATCAGCTGGGCGAATGTGCCAAATAATGGCAAATGGATGTTAATTCAGATAAATGTGAAGTGTTGCATTTTGCAAAGTCAAACCAGGACAGGGCATTTACAGACCTTGTGGTAGAGCAGAGGGATCCAGGAGTACACGTGCATAATTCCCTAAAAGCTGTGAAGTGGTGACGAAGAAGGTTTTTAGCATGCTGTCCTTCACCAGTCAGCGAATTGAGTATAGAAATTGGGATGTTATGTTATTGTTGCACAAGACATTGGTGAGGCACAGTTTGGAGTATTGTGCTCAGTTTTGGTCACTCTGCTATAGGAAGGATGTCATTAGGTTGGAAAGAGTTCAGAGAAGATTTATGGGGATGTTGCGAGGACTTGAGGGCCTGAGCTACACGGAGAAGCTGGGCAGGCCAAAACTTTATCCTTGGCTGAGGGGTGATCTTATCGACGTGCATAAAATCATGTTTACTTCCTAAATATATCGAGTAGTAGAGTGCCTGGTGCCTCTCAGATCCAACACCTGGCTTCAATCCTGACCTTCAGTGCATTCACTGCAATTTCTCCCTGTTTCCATGTGGGTTTCCTCAGGGTGCTCCAGTTTCTGCCCATTGCCTGAAAAAAAGGGGAAATGGGGGAAGAATAATATTGGTTAGGTTGGGATCAGTGTAAATCTGGCTACTTGGCAGTTGACATGGATTCAGTGGGCTGAGGACCTGTTTTGTGTTATATCTTTCCACAACACATGAACAGAATTGACCTAGATCCATAAATACCATTACTACTCGAGCAGTCAGAGGCTGGGTGCCCTCACGATGACTGACACTTCTCTCAATACTCCAACACTTTCCACCATCTTCAACAAGTAAGTCAGACGGTTGATAGAGCATTGTCTCCTTGACTGCAGCCCCAGCAATGCTAAAACAGCTGAGGCTCCCAGACGAACAGCACACTTGCCTGGCACCAGATTCACAGAAGCTCTCTGATTTAGACATTAATCTTTAGACTTTTAGACTTTAGAAATTCAGCATGGAAACAGGCCCTTTGGCCCACCGAGTCTGCACCGGCCACTATCACCGCATACACTATTACTATCCTACATACTAGGGACAATTTACAATTTTACCAAAGCAAATTGACCTACAAATGTTTACGTCTTTGAGGAGGAAACAGGAGCACCCAGAGAAAACCCACGTGGTCACAGGGAGAAAGTATAAACTCCATACAGACAGCATCCATGGTCAGGATCGAACTCTACAGCAGCTCTACCTCTACGCCACTGTGCCGCCCCAAATAGACAGCATGTTTCCATCATTTCCTCTTTTCAATTCAGATTTATAGCATTTTTAATTTTCACACACAGTCCTGACATGGAAATATATTGCTGTTGCCACATTGATGCCAGTGCTACAAACTGAAACTCTCTCCCCTGCTGCATAGCAGGAGCAGCTTCACCAGAAGGCCTGCAACAATCCAAGAACTTGGCTCAGCACCACTTTCTCAAGGGATGGAAACAAATGCTGCCATTGCCAGTGATGACCAGATCCTGAAAATATGAATAAATAAAATCATTGCGTAAATGAATAACAAACACATCATATCTCTTCAGTTTTGGCACATTATTTTTAGTTTAGTTCAAGATTAGTCTAGTTTAAAGATGCAGCAGGGAAACAGCCAATGGCCCAACATGTCTATACCAGCCATCAACCACCCGTTCGCACTAGTTCTATGTTATCCCACTTTTTCATCCACTCCCTACACACTTGAGGCAATTTTGACACGGTCAATTAGCTTACAACCCTGCATGTCTTTGGGATGTGAAAAGAAAGCAGAGCACCCTGAGGAAACCCACCTGGTCACAGGGAGAAAGTGCAAACTCCACACAGATAGCACCCGAGGTCAGGATCGAACCTAACAATCTTGAAATCTGCTGGGCCCAGCATATATCCTGAATGTAGACAAAATGCTGGAGTAACTCAGCAGGACAGGCAGCATCTCTGAAGAGAAGGAATGGGTGACGTTTCGAGTCGAGACCCTTCTTCAGACTGTATACTGTATATCCTGAATGGTTGCATCATAGCCTGATACATCAATTCCAACACACAGGTAGCAAGAGGCTGCAGAGAATGGTGAACTCAGCCCAATTCCAGATCCATTCAACCTAATATTGTCTTTTTATCCTTTCACAGATGGTGCCTGACCTGCTGAGTGTTTCCAGCACTTTCTGCCTTTATTTCAGATTCCCAGCGTCTTTATTTTTAAAACTCATTTACTTGTCTTTATCAATCCCGAGGAACAGATTATTTAGAAGCGCAAACCTTGTAACATTCATAATCAAGAACTATTTGATTTGACTGAATAAGGACATTTTTAGGCAGTTCTGACAACATTTACTCATTCCTATTAATTGCTCATAATGAACAGTTTAAATTTAAGTTATGATTTTGTGTTTAGTATAAACAGTTCTACGTGTCAGATTTCCTCTTTGATGGTTTGGCAAGAAAGGGCTGTCACATTCATTTCATCGTTTGTGGTATCCTAATTAAGGACTGAGAGGATAAATGTAAACTTGGTTAGAACTGGTTCATACAGGCCAAACTGATGAGCCACCTCCAACTTCATCCATTTAAGGATCCAAAATTGGGTGAGAAAACCTCAGACAGATCCTGAGTGAGGAGTAAAGCGAGGGTGTTAAAGACGCGACTACTTCCTAGGCACATATTTGATGGGATATGCAAAACTCAGTATTCTTACAACTACATGGGCAGCCCTGTGTACATCTTTCCCCTCCACCACTAACATGCCACCACCTACAGAACCTTCCTTGTCCATATCAATTGACACAGGGCCCATTTATGCCACCTCGTCAAAGCCACATAAATCTTGCCAAGAACAATGTCTGGAAATGTAACATACCAAAATCTTAATCAAAGCATAGTGTGTGTGTCTGTGTCCAGTCCTTTTTACACATACTGTATTTACTTGTGTGGCAGTGTGAGCTCTTAACCTTAATGTATGTCTTTTTGTTCGTGTTATCTAAGAAACAGAAGGCCTAACATATGAATCTCTCAAAATCAATGGGTCAGATCAAAGCACTGCAGTGCGACCATAACAAATTTTGAGAAAAATTATAACTAAGCAGCTAACAGAAGGAGAAGGTTCAAGATACATCCCCATACTCAACAATGCCATAGGTTTGTTGAAGATAAGGCTGAGGCACTTGCATTTTCCTTTCCCCCTTCCTTAAATAGCAAAGTGACATGCATATCTTTTTATCATTCTCAAGTCAAGAGAACTTTAAAATAAATTAACATCATGAATAGGGGTCGCAACTATTTTCACTCACATTAAAATGTAGGGACTCAGACCATCTGTTCCTATCTGTTCCTAGAGATTTCCCAATCTTTTGTGCTATTTTTTTCTTCAATATTCTTATTTCTCGCAAATTTTGCTACATGCCTGCTGCTTATATTTTAAAGATCCTGCTCTGATTGGGTGTAATCTAGCATTTGAACATCATGTTGCATCATTTCCCATTGATTGTTGCTTTTCCCATGAAAAGATGCATCCCTGTTTTTTTAGGTGGTTAACCGGATCATATAGAAATCATCCATACAAACATAGGGTCTCAATAACTGTTGACTATGTTGATTTTGATCACATTATGATCGCTCTTGGTTAAATATCAATGCTTCATTTCATAATCATAATCATAATCATACTTTATTAGCCAAGTATGTTTCGCAACATACGAGGAATTTCATTTGCCATACAGTCATACCAATAAAAAGCAACAGAACACACAAAATACATTTTAACATGAACATCCATCACAGTGACTCCTCCGCAATTCTCACTGTGAAAAAAAAGTTCAATCTCTCCCCTCTTTGTCCTCCAGCAGTTGGGGGCCTCTAACCTTCCGTTGACGGGATGACTCCCGTTGTCGACGGCGGGCCGCCTCGTCGGGGCGATCAAGCTCCTGCATCGGGGGAGAATCTCAGCTCCCCTGCGCCGGGCAATCTACCCTGGTCGGGGCTAGTCGAACGTCGTGTGGCTTTTGGAGATCCCCGACATCAGTCTCAACCCGAGACTGCAAGCTCCTTGATGTTAAAGTCTGCAGGCCGCAGTTGGAGCATCTATCCCAGCAAGGAATGAGCTCTGATTGTAAGTCCACGGCCCGCGATGAAGCTCAACGTTAGTCCCGAGCAAGGCCTCCAGCTCCACGATGTTAGGCCGCAGAGTGACCGGAGATACTATCCGGAAAACAATAACATCTCCGGCAAGGTAAGAGATTTGGTTGTTTGATAACTCAAGTTTGTTAAGGGCCTGTCCCACTATGGCGACATTATTTGCGAGTTTCGGAGAGTGTCATGGTCCTGTTGTATCGCTGAAAGTTTGGCATCCTTCGACTAAGTAGAACACCTCCTACGACCTCCTTAGACTATGTAGAGAACCTCCTACGAATATATAGAAGACCTCCTTCGACCAGCTTCGATTTAATCGCCGATGCTCTCAGCAAAATTCGACACCCAATAGTGGAGAGTGAAGACAACCTTCGACTTCTGACGACTACACCGAGAACAAACTATGACAAGCTACGAGTGGCTACAGCTCAAATTATCACTTAAAAAAATGGTAATGTTTACAATGTTATTTCACTATAAAATGGCTTGCAGGGTGTTAAAATCATCCGGAGCCATGTGTGAAAGGGAGGAATTTGTGAGGAAAATGCTTGCAGTAAGAATACAATCTCTGCTTGCAGCAGCCCTTTTGCTTGTACAGTGGAAAGGCAAAAGTACAAGAACAAGGGTGAAGAGGAAGCCCAAGAAGAGGTCTCAGTGGGCGAAGCCCCTCTTCCAAAGGAGATTCAGGTTGGGACAGTATGAAAACCTGATAAATGTGCTGCATGTGGAAGATTTGGCTGCTTTTAAAAACATTGAAATGACCAAACGCGATATAATAACACTGTCTACGATTATCTCGACTACCTTCGATTACCTTCGATTACCTTCAATTACCTTTGATTACCTTCGATTACCTAAGATAACATGCCGACCTACAACAACCTACTTTGACTAAATCTACTAGTAATAAAGTATAAATTTTTACTCGCAGAAATTTTTTGCGGAGTAGCGGGCAGCCAGCAGTGGCCAGCGTCACTTGAATCACCGATAATGGGATCAGCTGTGCCCGATGTCGCCTCCGCACCGGCCAGATCCACTCCGCGGCCGTGCGGCAAGGCAAGACAAAAAACTAACAAAGTCGTGGACTCAGAGGAGTCCGACTTTGAGCAACCGTGGGCGGCCAGCGACCGTGAGCGCTGGAGCCAGATGGAGCGGTGTGTGGAGCATTTGCTCCAACGTGACAGGCTCCGGGAGATGGAGTCGAGTCACTGTGGGCTCTATGGAAAACCCACAGCAGCACCTCTTGTAGGGCTGCACAGTGCTTCTCCCTCATCAGAAGGGAGCACTGGGGGTCAGTACTGGGCTGATCCTGAAGAGGGGTTCGCAGAAGAAAAATCAAGTGTGCAGGGGATGCAGGAACGAGAAAATCTGCTGGACATGGTGTCCAACTTCATACAGCCAGACCAGACTGGCCAAAACCTGGAGCAAAAGCTTGCTGCCAGTATAGACTATATGTCTTTTAACCAGCTACAAGAACAGGCTGTATTGGACACCACGTCAAGACACCTGGCACCGGGCAACTGTATATCCCTGAATGTTCCAGTAGTCAATACTTTTATATGGAAACATATTGGAATAGGAGTTAGAGGCATGGATGTCAAACTCCAAAAGGTATTAAAACTCCTAACAGCAGGGATAACAGCATTCGCCCGCACAGTGGATGAGAAGGACATGTCCCAGGAACAACAGGATGCACTGGCATTGCTTTGCAACACTCAATACGAGATAAATAGCATCAGGAAGAATGCCATCCGACCCACTTTAAATCCGAAATTCGCGGGTCTGTGCAAACCTGGGAACATAAAACCACCAATACTACTATTTGGAGGTAACCTATCGAAGCAAGACAAGGAGCTCGATGAGGAAGCAAAAATCCTGGGACTCATAAAAGGGACTTCATCAAAAACCCACTACAGCCACAGACAGCATCCTTACGAACCCACCAGTAGAACAAGACCAACTGGTGAAAGCTCGAAGGTCCGGTACACCAAACATGAGTCTTTTTTAGGCCATAGCCCAGGCCGGACTTCTTGGAAGATACGCGAACCTCCAACATCAACCAAACCACAAACCCAGACACCACCGCCTCAACATCAACAAAGGATTTACAAAAATAAGTAAACCTGCCACTGGTAACTATGGAGGTAGGTGGGTCTGGTTCCCTACAAAATACAGGGAGCATGGAGATTGGGGGGGAGACTACACTCTTTTCTAAATGCATGGAGCATGTTAACTACCGATACTTATATTTTAAGCAGTATCCAGGGATATACAATGGAATTTATACACAAGTACAGCCCTCCAGTTCAACATATACCGAACCGAATGTTCGTACATTCTGGTAAAGAGAAATCAGAAGCGCATGCTGAACTGTAGAGGCTTTACGCAAAAGGTGTAATTGAAAAATCCCAACACGAACCGCTAGAATTCGTGTCCAATATATTTACCAAAAACAAAAAAGATGGTGGTTGTCGCATCATCATAGATCTGACCAAATTGAATACATTTGTACAATATATTCATTTTAAAATGGAAACCTTTGTTACTGCTAAACAATTGATTTCCAAAGGTTACTTCATGGCTAGCATCGATTTAAAAGATGCTTACTATTCAGTGCCTATACGAGGTGACTACAGATGTTTCTTAAAATTCAACTGGATGGTACAGCATTGGCAGTATAGAGCGCTGCCAAATGGGTTAACATCAGCCCCCAGAATGTTCACAAAAATTTTGAAACCAGCCCTAGCGTTTCTACGGAAACGAAAACACATGGTCATGGCATATCTAGATGACATACTTATTGTGGGCAAAACTTTGGAATTGGCCAAACAAACTGTAACAGCCACAAAACAGTTATTTGAAAAACTGGGGTTTATTATCCATCCAGTTAAATCTAAATTAACGCCTTCCACTACAATGGACTATTTGGGGTTCACCATTGACTCAGTTCACATGTCGGTGGCTTTGCCAAATGGAAAGGCTATAGATTTAATAGAGGCTTGCATTAACCTCATTGACATCAGTAAACCATCCATCAGATTGGTAGCAAAAGTAATTGGCAAAATGGTGGCTGCCTTTCCAGGCACACAATTTGGACCTTTACATTACCAAAATTTACAGAGAGCAAAAATACAAGCACTCAAAATCAATGCTGGTCATTTTGACAGACCAATGAAGCTACCAATCAAAGCTATAATGGAACTAAAATGGTGGATAGATAACATTTGGCTTTGTTTCAATCCAATCATTATCAGCAACCCTTCAATGGTGCTACAAACTGATGCCAGTGCACTTGGTTGGGGTGCCACCAATTCCATCTCCAGCTGTGGAGGTAGATGGATTGCTCAGGAGGCATCATTATTACTCACACTGGGCATAAACTACCTGGAAATGTTGGGTGCATTCTATGACCTAAAGTCATATTGCATTGGGTCATATCACCAGCATGTTAGACTACAGATTGACAATACCACCGTGGTAGGATATATCAACCACATGGGTGGAAACAAATCGACATCATGTGACAATCTGGCAAATACAATTTGGCAGTGGTGTATCCAGAGAGATATTTGGATATCCGCTACTTACCTACCAGGTAAACTAAATTTAGTGGCAGACACCAGGTCACGCAAATTTAATGAAAACACCGAATGGATGTTGAATAAAAAAGTATTTGCTGATATTACAGCACGATATGGAACACCAGATATCGATCTATTCGCATCCAGGCTTAATCACCAGTTATCAAATTATGTTTCATTCCCTCCTTTCTGCCTCATCAGTCGGGTATTAAGGAAAATACAGCAGGACTCTGCGTCTGGTATTTTGGTAGTACCCGATTGGCCTACTCAACCATGGTTCCCAGTGATACTGAACATGGTATTAGAACCATGTATCACCATCCCGAATAGACCAGAATTGTTGGTTCATCCCATAACAAGAGATAGCCACCCATGCCATAACTATTTGAATTTATTAATTTGTAGAGTTTAAAAATACCTCTACTACAGCTGGGACTGACGGACCGAATAGTGAACATGATTTCGGCGGCCCAAAGACAGCCCACCAAAAAACTGTATCTGGTCTCTATCAGGAAGTGGGAGATGTATTGTAACAAAAACAGCATCACCTACAGAGATATGAACATCCCGTCTGTTCTGGAATACCTGGCAGGCCTCCATTATGATGAGGGGCTCAGTTATAGTGCCATCAACTGCGCCAGAAGTGCCTTATCAACTTATCTATGGCAAGGAACAGAGCGTCACTCTGTTGGAACTCACCCACTGGTAACAATACTTATGAGGGGAATTTTTAATACCAATCCCCCAAGAACCAGGTACTCCCAAATATGGGATGTGAGTATTGTCCTGAAGATGCTCAGGAATTGGTCTCCAGCAACAGCTCTGTCCCTACATAGACTGACATTAAAAACAGTCATGCTAATGGCATTGGTCACGGCACAAAGGGTACAGTCATTACATAAATTAAGACTGGACAACATGACTTCTTCATCTGAAAATATTACGTTTCATATTTATGAATTAGTAAAGCAGAACAGACAGGGATCAGCGGGCCTCAATATAGAATTTAGGTCTTACCCATATAACCATATAACCATATAACAATTACAGCACGGAAACAGGCCATCTCGGCCCTACAAGTCCGTGCCGAACACTTTTTTCCCTTAGTCCCACCTGCCTGCACTCATACCATAACCCTCCATTCCCTTCTCATCCATATGCCTATCCAATTTATTTTTAAATTACCCAACAGATGATCGTCTCTGTATAGTAAGACATTCGTCGTTATACATGGAGAAAACAAAAATCATCAGAGGCAATGAGAAGGCACTTTTAGTCAGCCATAAGCAACCACACAAAAGCGTGACGGTCCAGACCATCTCAAGATGGCTGAAACAGGTTCTAACACAGGCTGGGGTGGATACTAATATTTTTAAATCTCATTCCACCAGGGCTGCAGCTACATCGGCAGCTATGCAGTTGGATGTACCAATGGACCAAATCCTCAAGGCAGCAGGATGGTCAGGGGAAAAAAACAAAAACATTCCAACTATTTTATAATAAACCAGTCATGAAACCTGGAACGTTTGCAGAAACAATTTTAAGTTCTGTAATTTAATTTACCCCATAAATAGGGGTTATAATTTGTGTTAATAAATTTCATGGATTTTAATGTCGGATTCATGTCTAAATTATGTTGACACAATTCCTCCTACAGTCATTAAGGCAGATGTGATGCATGGACTCGTTTCCACGGCATGAAATCACAGAGCTTTGAAATCTTCACGTAGTCACTCACGTGACTCTGAAGTAAAATAGTAAGATTAAACGAGAACTTACCAGTTCGAAGTTTGATCATTATTTTATGAGGAGTACGTTGAGGGAATACGTGCCCTCCGCTCCCACCCATGATCATATACTCAACTGGTATTTCTTTCTCTAATCTTACTATGTTTAAGTCATTACAGTTATCTGTGATTTCACACCGCTGCTTTGAAGAATGACACGCATGCGTCCTGGCGGGGTTCTTCACGTATTCCCTCAACGTACTCCTCATAAAATAATGATCAAACTTCGAACTGGTAAGTTCTCGTTTAATCTTACTATTTTTAATAGTTTTTAAATATTTTGGGGTGGATGTAAATATTCAAGATATTCAAGCTTTTTGACAACTTAGATAGTTATCAGACTACTGAACGGCTCTCCCTTATGTTAGGAGATAGTCCTGATCTTCCAACCTACCTTCATTGTGGTGATGGACTTTTTCTCTGTAACTGTCACACCACAATGTGTAAAATTATATTCTGCACCCTGATATTTTTCTCTTAACACATGTTGTACTTGTGTATGGCATAATTGTACTCATGTACTATATAATATGATTTAATTAGATAGCACAAACATTAGTTTTTCATTGTACCCTGGTACACATGACAATAATAAACCAATGCCAATATCCAGCATTGGTAAATCTGGAGTTGGAGCTGACCTAGCTGTCATAGCCTGTTGGCAGGTCTCACATAGACTAGTCCTCACCATGCAGTTGAGGGCCAACTTCATAGTAAAATTTCATACCCAGGAGTCTGCTTTGTGTACATATGGGTCTGGTGTGCAAGTGACCAATGAGCTCAGGTATCATGCCTGTTAGCAGAAGATTGGGACCACTGTAAAGAGACTAGCCTTGGAACCATTTAATGAGTCACTCCAATTGTGTTTTGCCATTTTTGGCCAAATTGAAAATCCGTGTTGTTTTCCAGCAGAGTTTGGGAATATAGTAGAATATATTATCTGTACGAAGCAAACCATTTCAATCTATGCAAGCTGGTAACATTAATTACGTTTTTTTCCTCACATTGTCGATTGTCACTATTGGTAAACCTAGCTTTTTGGTAATGAAAACCACAAAGTGCCTGAGTTGGTTTAGCTTATCATACCTAAAAAATTAACTTTGTTTCTCTTTCCACGTATGCTTCTTCAGACTGAAGAAGGGTCCTGGCCCAAAACATCACCAATCATGTCCTTCAGAGATACTGCCTGAGATACTCCAGCATTTTGTAATTTTTTTGGAAATCAGATTCTGCAGTTCCTTTTGACTAGCTTTCTGGTATTTTGATAACCTGTGCATATATCCATAGCTCTTGCAAAGCTTCAATCAATTATAGATAGTGTAATAGTGTTCAAATATGATTAATCTCTTCAAAATGAAAATAATAAATTTGCAGATGCTAGAAATCCAAAGCATGAAACTGAAAATGCTGAAAATATTCAGCAGGTTAAGAAGCATACGTGGAAAGAGAAATAAAGCTAATTTTGGTGTGAATCTTTTCGTGAGTTATCAGATTAAGGTCTTTGGCCTTAACTGTTTCTCTTTCCAGAGGTGCTGCCTACCTGTGGCGTATGGCCAGTTATTTTTATAATATTGCCAGTGTTATAGATTACAGAGTAACTACTAAGACTCATAGAGTCAAACTGCACAGATTGAGTGCTGACCATCAAACACCAATTTACACATCCCATTTTCTTCTCCCTATGTTCCCATCAACTTCACTTAGATAATGCCGCTCATGAGGGACAATTTACAATGGTCAATCAATCGTCAGATCAGTCATTTCACGGATAAATTATGTTTTGCAATTTTTTGGCCAAATTGAAAAAAACATGTCGTTTTCCAGCACAATTTGTGAATGCAGGCACTTCCTGACTTATGCAATAGGCAAATTACGTAAACAATTCTGTACTCAGTCCCTAGTGCAATCAAGGCAGTTTGTAATTTCCACAACATTGTACGATCATTCAAGTTTACAGCTGCAGTTCCTTGTGACTAAACGATTGTAAGGCAAGGGGCGGAAACAAGGCGCAAATGGCGGCAGAGCTTACCCAGAAGGCCGCGCTATAGAAAGCGCCCCAAGGTGGAGGACATGGATGTATATATCCTCCACAGATGCTGTGGCAAGCTTTGAGTTGTTAGCTACTACTGAGTCACTGCCGGACACATTGAGACAGCGAGCTTTAGCCCAGTAGTATTGACTCGATGTTTGAGCGAGGAGAGAGACAAGGATTTGTCGAGCATGTATAGAGGGATTTCTGCTGGATAACAATTAATACTCTCAGTGAGTTATTTTGGGCAGGGGATGAAAATGAGTCAGTGATTCCAAATTACATAAGATCTGATTTACACAATGGTTCACAGAATGGGGAGTGCCTATATAGTAGAATATTGTTGTGGTATGGAAAAGAAAACTGGAGCATCTGAAGGAAACTCATGTGGTCACATGAAGTCGGCCTACAGGGAGGAGGTCCAGCACTTAGCAGCATGGTGCGCTGACAACAACCTGGCCCTTAACTCCAAGAAGACCAAGGAGCTCATTGTAGACTTCAGGAAGTCCAGGGGCGGCACGCACACCCCCATCCACATTAACGGGACGGAGGTGGAACGTGTTTCTAGCTTCAGGTTCCTGGGAGTCAACATCTCCGATGACCTCTCTTGGACCCACAATACCTCAACTCTGATCAAGAAGGCTCACCAGCATCTCTTCTTCCTGAGGAGACTGAAGAAGGTCCATCTGTCTCCTCAGATCCTGGTGAACTTCTACCGCTGCACCAATCGAGAGCATCCTTACCAACTGCATCACAGTATGGTATGGCAACTGCTCTGTCTCCGACCGGAAGGCATTGCAGAGGGTGGTGAAAATTGCCCAACGCATCACCGGTTCCTCGCTCCCTCCATTGAGTCTGTCCAAAGCAAGCGTTGTCTGCGGAGGGCGCTCAGCATCGTCAAGGACTGCTCTCACCCCAACCATGGACTGTTTACCCTCCTACCTTCCAGGAGGCGCTACAGGTCTCTCCGTTGCCGAACCAGCAGTTCCAGGAACAGCTTCTTCCTGGCGGCTGTCACTCTACTCAACAACGTACCTCGGTGCCTCCCCCGGACACTTATTATTATTTATTCCAAATCATTTGCTATGTCGCTCTTCCAGGGAGATGCTAAATGCATTTTGTTGTCTCTGTACTGTACACTGACAATGACAATTAAAATTAAATCTGAATCTGAATCTGAATCTGAATCTGAAGAACACAGACAGCACCCAAGGTTCAGTTGGAACCTGGATTACTGGAGCTATGAGGCAGCAGTTCTACTAGCTGCACCACTGTGTTGCCCTGAAAGGCAAGCTCAACAAAATTTAACAAGTGACAAGTGACACATCCTCAAAGAAGCATTTTTTAGAAACCACCTTTGATTAATATTACAATACAACAGGAAGTTATTATGAACTTCAAACAACCTATGATTCAACTAGTAGTAGACCAAGCATCTGCATGCAGCAATCACACAAAACTCCCCTGGATGCAATTATGAAATATAAATAGAGATTTGTAAACAATTATTCATTTGCACTTTTAATATAATGGAGCACGAAGATACTGGCCTGCAGCAGTGTATGCTTCATTTTTTTGTTTAGTTTAAGTTAGAGGTACAGCACAGAAACAGGCCCTTTAGCCCACCGAGTCCACGCCGACCAGCAATCACCCCGTACACTAATAATATCCTACACACTATCCTACACTGGGTGGTCACGGTGGCGCAGAGTTAGAGTTGCTGCCTTACAGCGAATGCAGCGCCGGAGACCCGGGTTCGATCATGACTACGGATGCTGTCTGTACGGAGTTTGTACGTTCTCCCCGTGATCTGCGTGGGTTTTCCCGGAGATCTTCGGTTTCCTCCCACACTCCAAAGACGTACAGGTTTTGAGGTTAATTGGCTTGGTAAATGTAAAGGTGTAGGATAGTGTTAATGTGCGGAGATCGCTGGTCGGTGTGGACCCAGTGGGCCGAAGGGCCTGTTTCCGTGCTGTATCTCTAAACTAAACTAAACTAAACACAAGGAACATTTTACAATTTTTACCAAAGCCAATTAACCGACAAACCTGTATGTCTTTGGAGAGGGGAGGAAACCAGGAGAAAGCCCACATGGTCACTGGGAAAATGCACAAACTCCGTACAGACTGCACCAGTGGTCAGGCTCAAACTTGGGTTTCTGGTGCTGTAAGGCAGCTACTCTCCTGCTGCACCACCATGCCGCCCCTATATTTTATACGGAAATTATGAAAAATAATATGTGATTATTCCTTTCACTCAACTGTGAAATACACTAGGATATAAGTAGGGTAGAATGGAACACAAAGTGTTGGAGAAACTAGACAGCTCAGATAGCATGAGCAGTATCATGATGGCTCATGTCCTGAAATGTTATCATATGAAGAAGGGTTCTAATTCAAAATGTTGCCTGTCCATTCCCTCCACAGATGATGCTACCTGACCATTTGAGTTACTCCAGCACTTTGTACTTTGTTCCAGCATTTCCTTGCCACTAGAGAAGAATGGATTTAGCTGATTTCACTTATCTTTTGATAGATACAAAAGGCTGGAGTAACTAGGTGGGATAGGCAGCATCTCTGGAGAGAAGGAATGGGTGACGTTTTGGGTTGCGACCCTTCTTCGGACTATCTTTTGTTCTGCAGCCTCTGTTTGAAAGCTTGAACTCAGGCGATGATAGAAGAATGTTCATTTCCTGTAAACACATCACTGTTGCCGGGTGGCACCACCAAAGGCTGCCTTGCTAACAGTCTGTCTGTCCTTTCCTTTTTTGTGTCTGTTTTGTATGTGTTAAATGTTTGTTTTTAGCATGTTATATGTGGGGGGTGGGTGGGGGTGGGGGGAAACTTTTTCTAATCTCTTACCTCGACGAAGATGTAATTTTTTTTCGAATCATATCGCCGTCCGCACTAACTAACATCAAGGAGTTGGCGGCCTTTGCTGGAGATCGACTGGGAGCTCCATCTCGGGAGCCTGCGGACTTAACATCATGTAGCCCGCGATCCCTGTCGGGGATCGTCTTTGCGGCTCCAGCTGTGGGAGCCTGCGGGACTTTAACATCGCGGAGCCCGCAGTCTCTGGTTAGGGACCGACATCAAGGACTCCAAGCTACATGAGTTTCGACCACCTCGATGCGGTAGTTTCGATCGCCCCGACACGGGAGTTTCGATCACCCAGATGTGGGGGCTTCGATCCCCCCGACTGCAGATGGTTCGTCTGCCCCGACTGCGGGAGAATAAAGAGGAAGGAGATTGGACATTATTGCCTTCCATCACAGTGAGGAATGTGGGGAATCCGCAATGGTGGATGTTTATGTTAATTTTTAGGTAGCTGTATGTCTTGTTGCTTTTTTTTAGTATGGCTGTATTGTAATTCGAATTTCACTGTACCTTGCTTGGTACATGTGACAATAAACTGACCTTGAAACCTTGAAACTGTCGTGGTTTACCCATGGGGTGAGGTATCATAGAGCTATTCATACATGTTAGCCATGTTCTGGAGTATAGCAAAGCCTTTGTGTGATTAGGGGAGAAATATTTCACAATAAATAAAAATAATGTTCAACTGTAGAATAGTGAGATTAAACGAGAACTTACCAGTTTGAAGTTTGATCGTTATTTTATGAGGAGTAACGTTGAGGGATTACGTGAAGAACCCCGCCAGGACGCATGCGTGTCATTCTTCAAAGCAGCGGTGTGAAATCACAGATAACGGTAATGACTAAACATAGTAAGATTAGAGAAGAGATACCAGTTGAGTATATGATCAAGTGTGGGAGCGGAGGGCACGTAATCCCTCAACGTTACTCCTCATAAAATAACGATCAAACTTCAAACTGGTAAGTTCTCGTTTAATCTCACTATTTTACTTCGGAGTCACGTGAGTTACTAAGTGAAGATTTTAAAGCTCTGTGATTTCATGCCGTGGAAACGAGTCCATGCATCACATCTGCCTTGATTATGGGGAGAATAGTGTTAACATCATTAGACATCAATACGATATTGAAAACCCAACGATAAATATATTAACACCAAATTATAGCCCCTATTTATGGGGTAAATTATATTACAGAACTTAAAATTGTTTCTGCAAATGTTCCAGGTTTAATGACTGGTTTGTTATGAAATCATTGGAAAGTTTTCTCCGTTGACCATCCTGCTGTCTTGAGGATTTGGTCCATAGGAACATCCAACTTCATAGCTGCCGATGTAGCGGCAGCCTGGTGGAGTGAGATTTAAAATGCTAGTGTCTACTCCAGCCTTATTAGGACCTGTTTTAGCCATCTAGAGATGGTCTGGACTGTCACTGTTTTGAGTGGCTGTTTGTAGCTGATTAAAAGTGACATTTCTTTCCCTCTGATGATCTTAGTATACTCCATATATAATAGTAAGTGTGTTACAATACAGAGACGATCATCTGTCGGGTATGCCCTGAATTCTGTTTTTAGGCCTGCTGACCCCTGTCTGTTCTGTTTGACTAATTCATTGATGTGAAAAGTTAAATTTCCAGATGAAATAGTCATGTTGTCCAGCCTTAGGTTCTGTAGTGACTGGACCCTTTGTGCCGTGACCAAGGCCATCAGCATGACTGTTTCATAGTCAGTTTCTGTAGGGACAGAGCTGTAGCTGGAGACCAGTTTCTTAACATGGTCAGTACAATGCTCACATCCCATATTTGGGAGTACCTGGTTCTTGGGGGATTAACATTAAAATGCCCCTCATGAGTTTGGTTACCAGGGTGTGTCCCAACAGAATGCCGCTTTGTTCCTTGCCACAGGTATGTTGACAGAGCACTTCTGGCGCAGTTGATGGCACTATGACTGAGCCTCTCATCGTAATGGAGGCTTGCCAGGAATTCCAGAACAGACGGGATGTTCATAGATCTGTGGGTGATCTTTCCTTTGTTACCGGATGGACCAGTAAATTAGGTCTATGATGGATGGTGATGCATGGTTCTAATACCATGTCTAGTATCACCGGGAACCATGGTTGAGTAGGCCAATCGGGTACTATCAAAATACCAGACGCAGAGTCTTGCTGTATTTTCCTTAATACCCGACTGATGAGGCAGAAAGGAGGGAATGCATAAATAAACAATTTCCCCCAATGCAGCGAAAATGCATCTGTTGCCGCTGCCCCAGGTCTGGTTCCCATGAAACATAATTTGATAACTGGTGATTGAGCCTGGATGCGAAAAGATCGATATCTGGTGTTCCATACCATGCTGTAATTTCAGCAAATACATTTTTTATCCAACATCCATTCAGTGTTTTCATTGAATTTGCGTGACCTGGTGTCTGCCACTAAATTTAGTTTACCTGGTAAGTAGGTAGCTGATATCCAAATATCTCTCTGGATACACCATTGCCAAAGTGTGTCACATGATGTCGATTTGTTTCCACCCATATGGTTGATATATGCTACCATGGTGGTGTTGTCAATTTGTAGTCTAACATGCTGGTGATTTAACCCAGAACAATATGACATAAGGCCATGGAATGTACTTAACATTTCCAGATAGTTTATGCCCAGTGTTTGTAATAATGATGCCTCCTGTTCATTCCATCTCCCTCCACAGCTGGAGATGGAATTGGTAGCACCCCAACCAAGTGCACTGGCATTAGTTTGTAGTACCATAGACGGGTTGCTGATAATTATTGGATTGGAACAATACCTGATGTTATGTTCCCACCATTGTAGTTCCATTATGGCCTCTGTTGGTAGCTTCATTGGTCTGTCAAAATGGCCACCATTAATTTTGAGTGCTCTTATTTTTGCGCTCTGTAAATTTCGATAGTGTAAAGGTCCGAATTGTGTGGCTGGAAATGCAGCCACTATCTTCCCAATTATTCTAGTTACCAGTCTAATGGATGGTTTGGTGATGTCAATGATTTCGCTACAAGCCTCTATTAAGGCTGTAACCTTTTCTTTCGGCAAAGTCACTGACATTGGAACTGAGTTAATGGTGAACCCCACAGAATCCATTTTTGTTGAAGGCGTTAATTTAGACTTAACTGGATGGATGATAAACCCCAGTTTTTCAAACAATTGTGTTGTGGCTGTTACCGCTTGTTTAGCCAATTCCAAAGTTTTGCCAACAATAAGTATGTCATCTAGATATGCCATTACCATGTGTTTTTGTTTCCGCAGTAACGCTAGGGCTGGTTTCAAATTTTTTGTGAACAGCCTGGGGGCTGATGTTAGGCCATTAGGTAATGCCCTGTATTGCCTACGCTGACCCATCCAGTAGAATTTTAAATAACATCTGTGGTCACCTCTTGTGGGTACTGTATAGTAAGCATCTTTTAAATCGATGCTTGCCATGTAGTAGCCTTCGGAAATCAATTGCTTAGCAGTAACAAAGGTTTCCATCTTGAAATGAATATATTGTACAAAGGTATTCAAAGTAGTCAAATCGATGATGATGCGGCAACCACCATCTTTCTTGTTTTTTATAAAGATGTTGGACACGAGTTCCTGTGATTCGTGTTGGGTTTTCTCAATTACTCCTTTTTTATATAGCTGCAGTAATTCAGCATGTGCTTTAGATTTTTCTATGCCTGTGAGCATGAACATTCGGTTCGGTACATGCTGAACTGGAGGGTTATGTTTTTGTATAAATTCTATGGTATAACCCTGGATATTGCTTAGAATATAAGTGTCTGTAGTTAACTTATTCCATGCATCCAAATAATATCATAATCTCCCACCAACTTCCATGCTCCCTTTAATTCTTAAGGAACCAGACCCACCTACCTCCATGGTTACCAGTGGTAGGTGTGTTACTTCTTCGGCATCCTCCGTGGACGTTGAGGCGCCATTGTCTGGGTCTGTAGTTGGGTTGGTGTTGAGGGCTTGCGCATTTTCCAGGAAGGTCGGTCTGGCCATGGCCTAAAAAAGACTGATGTTGGGTGTTCCTGGTTTTTGCGCTTTCTCCAGTTTGTCTTGGCCGACTGGTGGGTGCGTAGGGGTGATGTTTTTGGCTGTAGTAGTGCAAATTTGGGTTCTAAAGCCGGTTGGATAGCACTTTTCCTAATATTGTTTAACTCGTATTGTGAGTTGCAGAGTAAAGTCAGTGCATCTTGGTGGTCTTGGGTCATGTTTTGCTCATTCAATGTGCGGGCAAAAGCCTTAATTCCTGCTGTTAGGACTTTTAGGACTTTCTGTATTTTTAAGTCCCTGGTTCTAATTGATGCCCCGACATGTGTCCAGATGCACTGGTTGACACTGGGAACATTTAGCGACTTGCAGTTCCCTGGTGGTAAGTGTCGTGCCATGGTGTCCGATAATGCCTGTCCCTGTAGTTGGTTAAAAGACATGTAGTCAATGCTTGCCGCTATTTTCGGCTCCAGGTTTAGGCCAGTTTGGTCGGGTTGGATAAACTGGGACACCATATCCAACATGTTTTCTTTCACCCCAGGCATACTAGGGGTATGTTGATCACTCCTCTCTTCAGGGTCAGCCCAGAATTGACCCTCCGTGCTCCCCTCTGATGAGGGGGAAACACTGCAGCCCCACAAGGGGTACTGCTGTGGGGCTTACTAACTGCCCACTGTGGCTAGCCTCCATCTCCCGGAGCCTGCCACTTTGGAGTATTTCCTCCAGGAGCAGCTCCAACTGGCTCTTATGCTCTCGGGCACAGGCCACTCGCGCCTGCTGCTGATCCCGCAGCCGCTCCAACCGGCCCCAATGCTCACGGGCACTGGCCGCTCACGGCTGTTCCTGATCCTGCAGCCGCTCCAACCGGCTCCAATGCTCACGGGCACTGGCCGTCGCGGCTGCTCCTGCAGCCGCTCCAACCGGCCCCAATGCTCACGGGCACTGGCCGTCGCGGGTGCTTTTGTTCCCCGTTCCCAGCCGCTCCAACTGGCTCCAATGCGCATGGGCACTGGCCGCTCCAACCGGCCCCAATGCTCACGGGCACTGGCCGCTCGCGGCTATTCAGAGTCGGACTAATCGGAGTCAACGACTCTGTTAGTTTTTTGCTTCGCTCTTCTGCCCGGCCGTGGCCGGTGCACGAGCGAAGTCGGGCACAGCTGTTCCCATTTCGGGAGATTGGCGTGCCGTTGGCTGCTGCTGCCGGCTGCCCGCAACTCCGCGGTTCTCCCCCGCCAGCTTTTTCGCAACCTTCGTGGATCTGGTCCATGTCTCCACCTGTAAGGTAAGTGGAAGGAACGCAGTCTCCTTACCTGCTGTTCCCGGCTTTCAAATTCTGCCGCTAAGGGAACGGTGTTCCCCCTGCTGTGACTCATTGCAATGCGTGTAGCGATATGACACGCATGCGTCCTGGCGGGGTTCTTCACGTAGTCACTCACGTGACTCCGAAGTAAAATTAACGCTTCTCTTATCAGGCATGGCAGGAAATGTGATGTTGGAACAATGTTAACATTATACTAACAAAGCCTCTGAAATGTCCAAAAACATCCATCAATGTTGATATAATTGTTAGGTTGTCTGCTTTTTATCTGATAAAGAGACCTGGTTTCACCAGTCTGTTCTCACTTCCAGAGGCTCTTGTACTGTATATTAGTGTGAGATCTAAGTATTGCACTACGGGTGTCCCTTTTCGCAAGGCACTGTCTCGGGTTTGTAACCAAAGATACTAGTATCTTTGTTTGTAACTACTACAATGAGTTTTGTACCATGCTCCAGGCAGTTAAGCATAATCTGCAGTAATATACAGGCCTGTTTCCCTGATACTCGTGGTCTAATTGTTATGTAAGTGGAAGGAGAATTGAACACCCTGTAATCATCTGAGAGAATCTCTCCTGTATGGACCCCAAGGCTCTGCTGCTTTGGTGGAGGCAATGTTCCAACCACACATAACCAACGATCTCTGCGCTTACTTTTTCGCAATCGGTATTGTTGGAATTACAGGTCCACCACCGATTTTCCGGCAACTGGTGGTTCGGCACCTCCTTTAATCTGGACAGAATTCCGAGAGTACACTTGCAATCCGTTCCGGATTTCCCCCCTAAAATGTGGCGCTTGGGACGGGTGAGGCGGCCGATCGCGACCTCATCGGGACTCCCAAGTCTGAGCGAAGGGTCGAATTTGCCCCTAGCTGCTGGGGCTCTGGAACTCTGGCCCAGAGTGATAGCCAGCAGACCCGTTCCCATAGACATTTTCTGAGGCCGACTTTGTGGGCTGGTAGCTCGACCCCTGGGCAGACTATGCGAACCGTTCTGGTACCATTCCACTCCTCTCGGGGCTCGTGACCGCTGTTCATCGAGCCAAACACATAATCCAGACAAGCTCTGGAACCAAGGGTGCGGGAAAATAGGTGGTAGACCTGTTTCAGCAGCAATCAACTTTATGAAAGGCCATTTGTACATTTGATGCAGAACACTGAAATTGCAGCGCCGGAGACCTGGGTTCGTTCCCGACCACGGGTGCTGTCTGTACGGAGTTTGTACGTTCTCTCCGTGACCGCATGGGTTTTCTCCATCTTCTATTTCCTCCCACACTCTAAAGATGTACAGATATGTGGGTTAATTGGCTTGGCGTATGTGTAAATTGTCCCTAGTGTGTGTAGGATAGTGTTAATGTACAGCGATCGCTGATCGGCACCGACTCGATGGGCTGAAGGGCCTATTTCCATGCTGTATCTCTAAACTAAACTAAACTAAACTAAGCAAGATGAATGAATGAATGAATGAATGAATGAATGAATGAATGAATGAATGGATGAATGATTGAATGAATGAATGAATGAATGAATGAACGAATGAATGAATGAATGAATGAATGAATGAAAACTTTATTGTCATTCAGATATACACCTAGACACAGTGCACCTTGAACGAAATTTCGTTGCATTTGACTCTCTAAATCAGGTAAATAGTAAAAGTAAAAGTGCTAGGTGCGTCCATAAAAATGCCTCATGTGCATGGTTCTGTAAAATAAATATATATAAAAAGTTTTTAAAAAGTGTCGATATTTAAAAAGTTCTAGCCTCGGTTTTGTTGATTGTTTAGTAATCTTATGGCCTGGGGGATGAAGCTGTTGCAGAACCTGGTTGTCCCGCTCTTCATGCTGCGGTACCTCCTCTCAGAGTTAAGCAGTATAAACAGTCCAAATTGTGGGTGTGTGGGCGCTCTGGTAATGCCCTTAGCTCTAATCAGACAGCGCTTGTACCCCATGTCCATGATGGAAGGAATAGAAGTCCCAATGATTTTTTCCGCTGTCCTCACCACTCTCTGAAGGCACTTCCAGTCCGCAGCTGTACAGCTGCCGCACCACGTAGAGATGCAGCTGGTCATGACCGACTCAATTGTGCTTCTGTAGAAAGTGGCGAGGATGGGAGGGTGGAGGTGTAAACTTCTCAACCTGCGGAGGAAGTACAACCGCTGCTGTGCCCGTTTTGCCAGAGATGTAATGTTTGTGGACCAGTCTAGGGTCAAACTAGAAAATTATATTAATAGTTGGGAAATATTGGAGATGTTTCTTATGGATAGGATCTACTCGCATCTGGAAAAGCATACACGATTATGGACAAAAATTGAAATAGGGATATGAATACTTTATTGTCCCATGTGACTAGGCAAAGTGAGATTCTTTGCTTGCATACACAATGTATACAAATAGCAGCCATCTACGGCGCTAACAAAGTTACAAAACACGCCGGCTCCTCCTTTTGTCCCCCACCACCAGTGGTTCCCCCATGCCGGGTCCTCCATTGTTCTTCCCCTCCCATCTCATGGTGGTCCTTCAACCTCTCATCGACCATCGACCACAAGTCGACCCACAAGGTATCGCTGCCGCCGCCGCGAGACTTCACTGCTGCTGAGGGAGGCCTCACCGCTGCCACTGTCCCATTTCACCCCTCCGTGGTGCAGACTCGTGGGTTTTTAGATACGGGCTCAGTCGGTTGCTCCGCTGACTCGGACTATGACCCGTGAGGCCCTGACCGGGCCCTGACCCGGGCTTCTATGCGGCGATCCGCGAGGCATCGAGACCGCGGCACCTCGATAAAGGCTTCCGGCTGCGTTCCCAGTCCCCAATACTGCAAATGCGGTCTGACCAAAACTTTAAAGGTGCAAACTGTTGCAATGAAAGAATCCGCATGGTCTGACTGATGTAAGAGGAGTTCTTGCGTCAGACATGGTTGAACCCCTGAGTCACGGTCTCGGGGAAGTTTCTAGAACAATCCCACACTGAGAGGACGGAGCAGTGCTCTCAGCATATCTTTATGCGGTGGAGGTCATCTCTTACATTATTGAGTTTGATGAGGGGTTGATGATGATCCGTGAGGGTAGAGGAGTGGTTGGCATATACATGATTTTAGTAAAGCATGTAACAAGTTCCTTAACAGTAGGGTGATCAAAAAAAAATAAAGCACGTCAGATCCATGGCGATTTCGTAGATTGTTCAAAATTGGCTTGGCCATAGAAGTCAGAGGGTAGTAGTGGAGGTTTGTGAGCAGTGGTGTTCCACAGGCATCAGTGTTGCTGTTGTTTGTGACAAAATGATTTGGACAAGAGTGTAAATGGGCTGACTAGTAAGTTTGCAGACAGCACAACATTCGGCAGATTTGTGGGTCGTGAGGTAGGGTACGTTATAGGGTACAGCAGGATAGAGACCAGTTGGAATCATGGGCAGAGAAATGGCAAAAGGAGTTAAATCTGGACAAGTGTGAGGTGTTGCAATTTGGGTGGTCAAATATAAATGGCAGCCTCCTTTGCATTGATGTGCAGAGGTACCTTAGAGTACAAGTCCATTACTTTCTAGAAGTGGCAACACAAGTAGATGGGTGATAAAGAGGGCATATGACATACCTGCCAACAACATTAGTGAGTTTGAGAGTCAGGAAGTCATATGACAGCTGCCTAAAACTTTGGTTCGAACACACATGCTTTGCGCAGTTCTGGTGGCTGTAATATAGGGAGGATGGGAAGGCGTTGAAGACGGCAAAGGAAAGGTTCTCCAAGAGGTTGCCTGGATGAGAAAGGATTAATTATAAGGAAAGATTGGACAAAATGGGATTGTTTTCTTTGTAACGTCGAATTGCAAGGGGCGACCTGTTAGAAGTCTACTAAATGATGAGAGGTAGGTGGAATAGATAATCAGAGCCTTTTTCCCAGGGTGGAAATGTCACATATTAGAGGCAGATTTAAGGTGAGAGAAGGAAAATTTAAAGGAGATTTGTGATGCAGGCTTTTTACATGCAGGATAGTGAGTGCCTGAAATATGCCAGAGGAGGTAGCAGAAGTTTATAGAACTATAACAAAGTTTAAGAGGCCTATGAACAGATGGGGAACAGAGGAATAGAGATGTAAAAGTTTGAATTGACATCATGGTCAGCACAGGCATCGTGGGCCTGTTCCTTACTGTACTGTTCTATTTGCAGTACAGTAAGGTACAAGAAGTTTTCTCCAGGTGCTCCGGTTGCCTCTGACACTCAAAAGATGAACAGGTTTGTAGGCTAATTGACTTCGGTAAAAATGTAAATCGATAGTGTTATTGTTCTGGGAGATCGCTGGTTGACGTGGACTTGGTGGGGTGAATGGCCTGTTTTCACGCTGTATTTCTAAAGTCTACGGTCTAAATGTGAAATGTGGGTTTAAACTAAAAAGTGGGGGGGGGGGGAAATGGAGTCAACAACGTGGACGCGTATCCTTGCAGCTAACGGGAGAGTGTAAATAAGGTCACGTTTAAACTAACAGGGCAGGGGAATAGGACCCAATGCAAGGAGACAGAGGGCCATAAAAGGAAGACAGAAGAAAAAAGGTAGAAGGGAGATAAGAAAAACAAACCTGAAAGCTTTGTGCCTTATTGCGAGGAGCATTAAGGTGGATGAATTGAATGCTTAGTTAGTCGTAAAGGGATGTGATATAGTTAGAATTACGGATACATGACCTGGAGCTAAACATGCAGGGGTATTCAAAATTCAGGAAGGATAAACAGAAAAGAGGGGGAGGTGGGGTGGCATTGCTGATTAAAGAGGAGATCAATGCAATAGCAAGGAGAGACATTAGCTTGGATGCTGTAGAATCGGTATGGGGAGAACTGCGAAATAGCCAAGGGCAAAAAACACTTGTTGAGTGGTATACAGACCACCAAACAGCAATAGTGAGGTTGGGGATAGCATCAAGCAGGAAATTAGGGATGCGTGTAGCTATGGTACAGTGATTATCATGAGTGACTTAAATCTACATAGATTGGGTCAACTAAATTGGTAACAGTGCTGAGGAGGAGGATTTCCTGGAATGTATTTGGAAAGGGTTTTTAAACCAACATGTAGAGGGACCAACTAGAGGGCAGGCCATCCTAGACTGGGTATTGTGTAATCATTTATTGTGTAAATGATGAGAGGTAGGTGGAATAGATAATCAGAGCCTTTTTCCCAGGGTGGAAATGTCACATATTAGAGGCAGATTTAAGGTGAGAGAAGGAAAATTTAAAGGAGATTTGTGATGCAGGCTTTTTACATGCAGGATAGTGAGTGCCTGAAATATGCCAGAGGAGGTAGCAGAAATGAGGAAGGGTTAGTTAGCAATCTTGTTGTGCAAGGCCCCTTGGGCAACAGTGACCATAATATGGTGGAATTCTGCATTAGGATGGTGAGTGACATGGTTAATTCAGAGACTAGGGTCCTCAAATTGAATAAAGGAGACTTTGAAGGTATGAGACGGGAATTGGCTAGGATAGGCTTTGAACACCGCATGGATGAACACCAGAAATTGTTCATCCCTTTCTGGTGAAAAAATAAATCTGGGAAGGGGGCTCAGCCCTGCCTGACGAGAGAAGTCAAGGATAGTGTTAAAGCCAAAAAAGAGGCATATAAATTGGCCAGAAGAAGCGGCAAACCAGAGGACTGTGAGAAATTTAGAACTCAACAGAGGAGGACAAATGGGTTAATTAAGAGGGCGAAAAAAGAGCATAAAAGAAAGCTTGCGGAGAATATAAAACTTAATTGTAAAAGTTTCTATAGATATGTAAAAAGGGAAAGATTAGTGAAGATGAATGAAGGTCTCATACAGTCAGAGATAGGTGAATTTATAATGGGAAACAAAGAAATGGCAGAACAGTTAAACAAGTACTTTGGTTCTGTCTTCATTAAGGACACTAATAATCTCCCGGAAATACTAGGGGACCGAGGATCTAGTGGGAGGGAGGAACTGAAGGGAACCCACATTAGTCAGAAAATGGTGTTTTGTAAGCTGTTG
Source organism: Amblyraja radiata (assembly GCF_010909765.2). Taxonomy (NCBI): domain Eukaryota; kingdom Metazoa; phylum Chordata; class Chondrichthyes; order Rajiformes; family Rajidae; genus Amblyraja; species Amblyraja radiata. Next base: position 88,969,632 of record NC_045957.1, read on the forward strand.
GCACTGAAGGCAGATAAATCCCCAGGGCCTGATGATCTGCAGCCCAGATTACTCAGGGAGATGGCCCTAGAAATCATGGATGCATTGGTGATCATTTTCCAATGTTCTCTTTACTCTGGATCATTTCCTGTGGACTGGAGATAGCTTTTAAGGAAGGAGGGAGAGAGAAAACGGGGAATTATAGACCAGTTAGCCTTACATCAGTAGTGGGGAAGTTGCTGGAGTCATTATTAATGATTTTATAGCAGCACATTTGGAAAGCAGTGACAGGATAGGTCAAAGTCAGTATGGATTTATGAAGGGGAAATCATGCTTGACTAATGTTCTGGAATTTTTTGATGATGTAACAAGTAGAATAGATAGGGAGAGCCAGTGCATGTGGTCTATCTGGACTTTCACAGCCTTTGACAAGATCCCACACAAGAGATTAGTGTGCAAAATTAGAGCACATGGTATTGGTGGTAATGGTATTGACATGGATAGAGAACTGGTTGGCAGACAGGAAGCAAAGAGCAGGAATTAACAGGTCCTTTTCAGAATGGCAGGCAGTGACTAGTGGTGTGCCGCAAGGCTCGGTGCTGGGACAGTTTTTTACAATATATTAATGATTTAGATGAGGGAATTAAATGCAATCGCCGAGTTTGCGGATGACACAAAGCTAGGTGGCAGTGTGAGCTGTGCTGAGGATGCTATGAGGCTGCAGGGTGACTTGGATAGGTTGGGTGAGTGGGCAGAAGCATGGCAAATGCAGTATAATGTGGATCAATGTGTAGCTATCCACTTTGGTGGCAAGAACAGGAAGACAGATTATTATCTGAATGTTGTCAGATTAGGAGAAGGGGAGGTGCGACGAGACCTAGGTGTGCTTGTACATCAGCAACTAAAAGTAAGCATGCAGGTACAGCAAGCAGTGAAGAGGATTTGAGAGAGGAGTTGAGTTTAGGAGCAAGGAGGTCCTACTGCAGCTGTACTGGACCCTGGTGAGACCACACCTAGAGTATTGTGTGCAATTTTGGTCTCCTAATTTGTGGAAGAACATCATTGGTATTGAGGGAGTGCAGCATAGGTTCACCAAGTTAATTCCCGGGATGGCGGGACTGACGTATTATGAAAGAATGGGTCGACTGGGTTTGCATTTGCTGGAATTTATAAGGATGAGAGGGTATCATCGAAAAATATAAAATTCTTAGACGATTGGACCAGATAGATGCAGGAAAAATGTTCCCGATGATGGGGGAGTCCACAACCAGGGTCACAGTTTAAGAATAAGGTGTAGGCTGTTTAGGACTGAGGAGTAACAACTTTTTCACCCAGAGAGTTGTGAATCTGTGAAACTCTCTGCCACAGAAGGCAGTGGAAACCAATTCACTGGATTTTTCAAGAGTGAGTTAGAATTAGCTCTTAGGGCTAAGGAAATCATGGGCTATCACTTCTCTACCATCAACAATAAAAATAGAGGAGGTGGAGAGGCTTTTCAGTAGACAGAAAAGCTGGAAATCACCAGGACCGGACAATATTTCCCCCTCTACATTCAAGCTCTGTGCTGGACAACTGGCACCAGTCTAAATAGACATTTTCAACCAGTCCTTACAAACCTGTACTGTCCCTGCCTGATTCAAATCCTCCACTATCCTCCACTATCCCTGTCCCAAAAAAGGCAAGGATTACTGGTCTTAACGACTACAGGCCTGTCGCACAGACCTCTGCAGTCATGAAGACCCTTGAAAGGCTTGTGCTGGCCAAGCTGAAAAATATCACAAACCCCCTGCTGGACCCTCTGCAGTTTTCATATTGGGCCAATAGATATGTGGATGATGCAGTCAAGCTGGGCCTGCACTTCATCCTCCAACACCGAGACTGCCAGGGGACCTATGTGAGGATTTTGTTTGTTGATTTTAGCTCTGCATTCAACACCATTGTGCTAGAGCTACTGCATTCCAAATTTTCCAAGTTGACTGTGCCTGAACCCTTCTGTTGGTGGATCACCAGCTTCCTGACAGACAGGAAGCAGCATGTGAGGCTGGGAAAGTACATCTTGGACCCGCAGACCCTCAGCATAGGAGCACCACAAGGTTGCGTACTCTCCCCTCTCCTCTACTCTCTCTACACCAATGACTGCACCTCTGCTGACTCCTCTGTCAAGCTTCTCAAGTTTGCGGATGACTCAACCATGGTTGTGATCTAGGATGGGGAGGAATCTGCCTATAGGCTGGAAGTGACACAACTGGTGCCGTCGCAACAACCTAGAGCTCAATGCTCTTAAGACAGTGGAATTAGTTGTAGACTTTAGGAGAGCTCCCCCTCCCCTCACCCCACTCACCATCAACAACAACACCACAGTCACATCTGTGGAGTCTTTTAAGTTTCTTGGGACCATAATCTCCAAGACCTTAAATGGGTGTCGCCATCGACTCCACAGTCAAAAAGGCACAACAGAGGATGTACTTCCTGCGGCAGCTGAGGAAGCACAATCTGCCACAGGCAATGATGGTCCAATTCTATACGGCCATCGTAGAGTCTGTCCTCACCTTCTCCATCATGGTCTGGTTTTGCTAAGCCACCAAGAACGATATCCGGTTGCAGTGAATTGTCCGATCAGCTGACAAGGTTTTTGGCTGCAACCTTCCCTCCATTGATGAACTGTATACTGTAAGAGCCAGATCATCTCTGACCCCTCTCACCCTGGCCACAAACTTTTTGAATCACTTCCCTCTGGAAGGTGACTCTGGACTGTCAAAGCTCCCACAGCCAGACATAAAAACAGCTTTTTTTCATTAGTAGCTCTACTCAATAACCAAAAATCTGTAGACTCCTTTTGCTCTGGTATTTTATTTGATTCACGTGTTGATAATGTTTTATTATTAATTTTTAATGTTTTATGTGTCACTCCTATCTGTCACTGTCATGTTGTCACTTGCGGGCGGAACACCAAGGAAAATTCCTTGTATGTGAATATTTGGCCAATAAACTTACTCATTCATTCATTCATCTGGGGGAAAAGCCAGAATGGGGTACTTATTTTGGATGATCAGCCATGATCATATTGAATGGAGGTGCAGGCTCGAAGGGCCGAATGGCCTACTCCTACTCCTGCACCTATTTTCTATGTTTCTATGTTCCATTCCAGGCAACATCCCCTGAAGCCCTTAGTACTCCAACTGAAGCCCAACTAATGTTCTGTATACTTGTTTATTTACTTCTTATACTGTACATACCAGCTAATGAAGGCAAGTGTCCCATGTGCCTTTTAAAACACCTTATTAACATATGATACCTATCTTTAAGAATCCTTGGACACATACACCAATGTCCCTCTGTTCAACAGTACTTCCACAGGTCCTACCATTGTTTGTATATATCGCGGCTTTATTAGTCCTTGCAAAATCGTTACCCCAAATTGTCCTCTGGCTTGCATTACCAATAAATCTTGGATCCAACTTGCCAAATTACAATGCATCTCAGGGCTTGTGGGGAAATTCCTTCACAGTCAGTAATTTTCTTTGAATTCTCTAGTGCAGTGGAATGTGGAGGGTCAGTTTACTGAGGTCATTCAAAACAGAGGTTCGTAGACTTAGTTGTAGACATGGATATTCAGAGAATCTTTGGCGATGGAGATTTTGCAGAAAAATGTGAGGAGATCCTAGATCAGTCATGATCCCAGTGAACAGTGGAGCAGGTATGAAGGCCTGAATGGCCTTTGGTTCTTTTGTTCAACTCTTGTAGAAAGAGAATACCTATTCCACTGCTAATTTATTTTAACTTTTAAGAAGTTTAGCTACCTGCAGAAAGACGTGTAAGGGGATGCTTATGATATAGGCATGAACATTCATTACAGGATAAAAATGAGAACAAATAACAAATTCTAATCACACAAAATCTTTAATATTTCCAGAGACTAACTAAAACCCACCAAACTGTAGATAGAAAAATCTCTGCAAATAATCATCCACCAGAATAATTTGATATTATCGTTAGTGTTAACAAGAAGATTTTTCATCGGTTACATCTGCAAGAGCTGTTCTCCATTTATTCCTATGGTAAATCCTTGTTAACTACAAGCTATTTAACTTAGAAACAATATTCAGCTGCAGCACACCTCCCCCCATGATCTAAAGTAACCTTGTACTCTTTTGTGCTGTAGCTTTCACTATTAATTACCCCTTAATGGTCCAAAATCCAACAACAGAAGTCTCAGAATGTGTGAATAGGCCATTCACAAAAACCGAATGGTTCAGTGTGTTTTAAAACAAAATGTACGTGGGTACACTTTGCTTTTTTTTTTCTGCAATAGAAACAAGTTTACTGCAATTTATTTTACAAATCCACCTCAAAATGAAAGGGAATTGGTATTAAAATGGCCTGCGGGGAACAAAATATTTCGTAAAATGGGGCTTATTCTTCTATGCTGATAATTGCATGGAGCATCAACAATGGTGATACAGCTTTGCTAGTGGTGATTGTTGTGATGCTGAAAGATTTACATTACAGTCCTGATATTCTTGTTCACTGTATCTCAGATTTTGCATTAGGAGTAGCTGCTTGCAAATTAATGCCCAATCTATGACAAATATTTGATGTTTGGTTTTAAAAATCAATCCGTTTAAAACGTTCATACATTCAGTAATCATTGCTTTCACAAATATCTTCATGTTTTTTTCTGTAAAAATACTCATGGAATGCAGCATTATTTCAGAATTGAAAAGCAGACATTGAGAAAAAAAAGAATAAGCAAGCCATTTGACAACAAAACTCATTCACCTCTTAAATTAGTTGTAGAACTGCAGATGCTGGTTCACAAACAAAAAGACACAAAGTGCTGGAGTAACTCAGCTGGATTGGCAGCATCTCTGTAGAACATACAGTGCATTCAGAAAGTATTCAGACCCCTTCACTTTTTCCACATTTTGTTACGTTACAGCCTTATTTTAAAATGGATTAAATTCATATTTTTAATCATCGATCCACACACAATACCCCAGAATGAAGACGCGAAAACAGGTGTTTAGAAATGTTTGCAAAGTAAATAAAAATAAATAACTGAAATATCACATTTACATAAGTATTCAGACCCTTTGCTATGACACTCAAAATAGAGCTTAGGTTCATCCTGTTTCCATTGATTATCCTTGAGATGTTTTTACAACTTGATTGGAGTCCACCAGTCGTAAATTAAATTGATTGTACATGATTTGGAAAGGCACACACCTGTCTATATAAAGTCCCACAGTTGACGGTGCATGTCAGAACAAAATCCAAGCCATGAAGACGAAGGAATTGTCCGTAGACTTCCGGGTCAGGATTGTGTCGAGACACAGATCAGGGAAAGGGTATAAAACAATTTCTGCAACATTGCAGGTCCCGAAGAGCACATTCTTAAATGGAAGAACTTTGGAACCACCAGGACTCTTCGTAGAGCAGGCCGCCCTGGCCAAACTGAGCAATCGGGGGAGAAGGGCCTTGGTCAGGGAGGTGACCAAGAACCCGATGGTAACTCTGACAGAACTCCAGAGTTCCTGTGTGGAGGTGGGAGAACCTTCCAGGACAACTATATCTGCAGCATTCCAGAAATCATGCCTTTATGGTAGAGTGGGCAGACGGAAGCCACTCCTCAGTAGCGGGCACATAACAGCCCGCTTGGAGTTTGCCAAAAGTCATGAGAAACAAGATTCTCTAGTCTGATGAAACCAAGATTGAACTCTTTGGCCTGAATGCCAAGCGTCACGTCTGGAGGAAACCAGGCACCGCTCATCACCTGGCCAATACCATACCTACGGTGAACCATGGTGGTGGCAGCATCATGCTGTGGGGATGTTTATTCAGCGGCAGGAACTGGGAGACTAGTCAGGATCGAGGGAAAGATGAACTGAGCAAGGTACAGAGAGAAGGTACACAAAATTGCTGCTGGGCAAGGTACAGAGAGATCCTTGATGAAAACCTGCTCCAGAGTGTTCTGGACCTCAGTCTGGGGCGGAGGTTCACCTTCCAACAGGACAATGACCCTAAGCATACAGCCAAGGCAATGCAGGAGTGGCTTTGTGACAAGTCTATGAATGTCCTTGAGTGGCACAGTCAGAGCCTGGACTTGAACCCGATCAAATATCTCTGGAGGGACTTGAAAATAGCCGTGCATCGACGCTCCCCATCCAACCTGACAGAGCTTGAGAGGACCTGCAGAGAAGAATGGGAGAAATTACCCAAATACAGGTGTGCCAAGCTTGTAGCGTCATACGCAAGAAGACTTGAGGCTGTAATCGCTGCCAAAGGTGCCTCAACAAAGTACTGAGTAAAGGGTCTGAATACTTATGTAAATGTGATATTTCAGTTATTTCTTTTTAATTACTTTGCAAAAATGTCTAAACACCTGTTTTCAACTTTTTTATTATGGGGTATTGTGTGTAGATTGATGATTAAAAAAGTGAATTTAATCCATTTTAGAATAAGACTGTAACGTAACAAAATGTGGAAAAAGTGAAGAGGTCTGAATACTTTCTGAATGCACTGTAGGTAGGTGACATTTCGGGTTGAGACCCTTTCTCAGTCTGAAGGGTCCCGACCTGAAACGCCACCTATTCATGTTCTCCAGAGATGCTACCTGACCCGCACTTTGTGCCACACATTAGCTGATTCGCCCAGAACTTCTTCTACAGTACTCCCTCAGGATTGAGGATGTCTTGCGTCTATTCTAATTCTATGGGTCCTGAGGTAGCTGATGGGCCATTCATTTATGGGATGTATAGGCTCTGCCACAGGGAGGACCAAAAATGCGGGACACGGTTGGAAGGCTCCTTCTCTGTTTACGCATACAGAGTAAGTCAAAATGGTGCCAGAGTGTTCTGCATGCTGCTTCCAGAGGAGGATCTTCCAACATCCCATACAATCACTCTACTCTCTTAAATCTGCTTTTTTGGCTTCTGAAAGGTCCTTCCATCTGCTAGGGCACTGTTCGATTCACCTCTACCCTCTTGCAGATATTGGGCTTTGCCTCAGGAACTGGTGCAGTACAATGCTGAGAGCTATATTTGTACTGTGTATCTTTCCCGTTAGTCTACCTATTGTACTTGTGTATGGTACATTGATGTACAGCATTATCTGATTTGATTAACTTTTCACAGTACCTCGGTATACTTTGGCCCACAATGTCTGACAATAATAAACATCAACCTAAACCTAAACTGAAACCAAACCTGAGCTTTTGACAAATAGAACTGTCTCAAAACCATCTCAGATGCCCATTCTCCATTTTGAGTTGTCATGGCTCACGAATCAGAAAAACCCTGTGAAAATGTTATGGGCCTGTCCCATTCATACGACTTTTTTGGCGACTGCCAGCACCCATCATAGGTCGTTACAAGTCGCCAAAAATGTTCAACATGTTAAAAATCCAGCGGCGACCAGAACAAGGTACAACTCTTTGGGCAACTACTCACGACCATACAGGCTTCATCCCTCGACATGTCACTGGGGTGTCGCCTGTATGGTTGTGAGTCGTCTCAGTCACCCAAAGATCCATAACGTCTTTCTGGTCGCCACTGAATTTTCAACGTTGAAAATTTTCACCGACCTGCAAGACCTATGATGGGTGCCAGCAGTCGCCGAAAAAGTCGCGTAAGTGGAACAGGCCCTTTATGCATTTTCAAAGAATCTTTGTAATATCCTTTATCTGCATGGTCACTTCAGGGCGAGATGGAGATCAGAATAGTCTGGCTGTTTTGAGAGTCTAGTGCCCAACATGCAAACTACGTGACCATCAGAGATGACTTTAGATTAGTTTAGAGATACAGCGTGGAAACAGACCCTTTGCCCCACCGGGTCCATGCCGACCTGCGTGTTCCGATACACTAACACCATCCTACACACTAGGGACAATTTACAATTTAGAGAAGCCAATTAACCTACAAACCTATATGTCTTTGGAATGTGAGAGGAAACTGGAGCACCCAGAGAAACCCTTGTGGTCACAGGGAGAATGAATAAACTCTATACAGGCAGCATCTGTAGTTAGGATCAAACCAGATGAATGAGTATAATTCAGGCCTCAATCCTGCCATCTGCCAGGATACTGTTCAATTCACTAAGGTGTCCCGACCCTAAAAACATTACTTATCCATGAGTCTGAAGAAGGATCTTGACCCAAAATGTGGCCTATCTATTTTCTCTTGAGATGCTGCTTGACCCGCTGAGCTACTCCAGAACTTTGTGTCTTCTTAATCCTGCCAATTGATTTGGAGGGTTTTGCATAGACAGAGTTTGTTTACAGATGCTTTGAGCTGACTACATTAGATTGTCGTGTCCAAGAAGCATACTGGCGTACGGGGATTGCCAGGATCTTTGTTAAAGTGCTGAGATTATGATCTTAAAACAAAGAACATGACAATACAGGAACAGGCCCCTTTGGCCCACAATGTCTGTGCCAGACATGATGCCAAGTAAAACTAACCTCTCTGCCTGCACGTGATTCATATCCCTCCATTCCCTGCATCTGCATGTATCTAACCAAATGTCTCGTATCTGTCACTGTTATATCTGCCTCCACCACCAGCCCTGACAGCGCATACCCACCATTCTCTGTGGAAAAAACATGCCCCTCATATTGCCTTTAAACTTTGCCCCTCTCACCGTAAAGCAATGCCCTCAAGTCTTTGATATTTCCACTTTAGGAGTAAGATTCTGACTGTCTAAGCTATCCATTCCTCTCATTGATTAATATACTTTATAAGATAGCCCTCTGCCTCTGACACGCCAGAGAAAACAATCCAGGTTTGTTCAAACTTTCCTGATAGCTAATACTCTTTAGTCTAGACAACATTCTTTTAAACCTCCTGCATCTTCTCCAAAGTCTCCACATCCTTCCTGTAATGGGGTAACCAGAACTGTACACAATTAGCATCATTTTGTTCACACAGTGAAAGATTGTACTAGTGTACTGAAGGCAATGATGAATTTCAACCTCGATATTTGTCTTCATTGAGAGATGAATCTCATTATGTGGAAATGAGTCTGTATTTTATCAAGGCTTGAATGTGAACATTTAGATGGCATAGTGCTGGAGAGGATGCAAAGGAGACCTGCCAGGGAGTTTGCCTGGGGTTATGAACTCCTGTTGAGGTTAAGGGGGTCAATGGCGCAGCCTTGCTTGAGACTAAAACTGCAGGATTTTTTTTTGCCTTATCAGATCTGAATAAAATTAGAGGACATAAATTTAAGGTAAGAGATATAGAGTGAATCTGAGAGGAATCTTTCTCACCCAAGGACTGTTGAGTAAGCAGCACAGTGGCGCAGCGGTAAAGTTGCTGCCTTACAGCACCAGAGACCTGGATTCAACCCTGACAACGGGTGCTGTCTGTATGGAGTTTGTACGATTGCCCTGTGACCATGTGGGTTTTCGCCGGGTCCTCTGGTTACCTCCCACACTACAAAGACATACAGGTTTGTAGATTAATTGGCTTCTGTAAAACAAAATTGTAAATTGTCCCTAGTGTGCAGGATATTGGTAGTATACGATGTGATCCCTAGTCGGCATGGACACGGTGGGCTGCAGGGCTTGTTTCCATGCTCCATCTCTACAGGCTAAGGGGTATCTGGAATGCACTGCTAGAGAGATCTATGTATTCAGATTTGCTAGCAGTACTAAAGTGGTGTCAGGATGTGCACTTGAATCACCTCGGCACTGAAGGCTGAAGAAGGGTCCCGACTCGAAATTTCGATTATGCATGTTTTCTAGCACATTTTGTCTTTTTGTTGTAAAGAGGCATCCGCGGTTACTTGTGTGAACAAGAACATTCCTTGGAGTGCCAGAGTATGAGAGTGATCTTATGTGAATAAGATGATGAGCCATAGATAGGGTAAATACAGTTTTTTAACCAGAGTAAATGAATCAAGAACCAGAGGACATATGTTTAAGGTGAGGGGGGATGATTTAATAGGAATCTGAGGGGCAACTTTGTTACACAAAGGGTGGTAGCTATATGGAACAATCTGCCAGCGGAGATAGTTGAGGCAGATAGTATTGTGATGTTTAAAATACATTTGGACAGGTACATGGATAGGATAGGTTTAGAGGGATATGGGCCAAATGCAGGCAGGTGAGACTAGTGTAAATGGGGCACATTGGTCGGCATAGGCAAGTTGGGCCAAAGATCCTGTTTCCATTCTATATGACACTATGACTCTATGATATGAAGCCCTGGTTCATTATGTCATCTCAATACAATCCAGTTTTCACATAAGCATTGATTCCAGCAAGGTGTTGGGTCAGAAAGGCCTGGGAATGATGTGAATCGGCAGGTGGTGTGACATCTGAACAAAGGTCAGCTGTTGACAATTGGTAGTGATGTGGCCAGCAGTTGGCAGTTGAACTGGACGGACGGTGGTGATGAGTTTGAGGTTTCAAGGTTCCAGGTCAGTTTATTGTCACATGTACCAATTAAGGTACAGTGAAATTTGAGTTACCATACAGCCATACTAAGTGAAAAGCAACAAGACACACAACCACATAAAAGTTAACATAATCATCCATCACAGTGGATTCCACTTTCCTCACTGTGATGGAAGGCAATAAAGTTCAATCTTCTTCCTCTTTGTTCTCCCGTGGTCGGGGCAGTCGAACCATCCGCAGTTGGGGCGATCAAAGACCCCGCAGCTGATGATCGAAGCCCCCGTTGGGGTGATCGAAACTCCCACGTCGGGGCAGTTGAAACTCTCTCTGTGGCATGGAGCTCCCGAGTAGGCCTCTTCTTACCCAGAGACCGCGGGCTTCACAATGTTAAAGTCCAGCAGACTCCCGCGGCTTGGCGCGCTGGGTCGGTCTCCTGGAAAGGCCGCCAACTCCACGATATTAGGTCGCAGTGGGGATGAAGATACCATATGGAAAACAGTCGCATCTCTGTCGAGGTAAGAGATTGAAAAAAGTTTCATCCAACCCCCCCCACCTCCGACATAAAACAATCCAAGGAACACGAAATTATACTTTTTAACACGTACTAAAAATAACAAAAAGAAGAAAGGACAGACAGACTGTTGGCGAGGTAGCCACTTCTGGTGGTGCCACCCGGTGTAGTTGGGGTCTATGATTAGAGGGCAGAGGGAGATCAGTGAATCAACTCTTGATGGGCTTGGCGGTTGTGTCAAGAAATGACAGTGAAGTTTTCGGAGAGGGTGATCAGGGCCTGGTTGTGGGGCTAGGATCAGGTCATGAATATGCGTGGGTTGTGAGATTGGGGTTGATTCGTTGGTACAGGTTCACAACCTTTTATCCGAAATTCCGAAAACCGAAAAGCTCCGAAAACCGAACATTTTTTCCAGGATGTCGTCTGCACACCAAAGCTCGCGTTTGACGCCAAACTTGACCCGAAACGACCCACGGTCAACCCAGGTCTGTACTACTGTACTACTGTAGCTACTTAAACATCTGTAAATCATTGCTTAAATGTTAGTCAGTTAGTTTGGAGGTCTTTTATGTGGTGGGTTGAGGGGGGGGGGGGGAGGGGGAAACTTTAATTCTTAGTCCCCTACCTGGTCGGAGAGGCAGCATCCCTCCAAGCTGCTTCTTCGCCCCGTCCTCGCGGCCTACCATCGAAAATGGAGCGGCGTTTCCTGTCGGGACCGGCCGGGACTACAGCTTCGGCGGCGGCGCAGTTCTGGGATACCAGCGGGGAGCGGGCGATGCCTTACTGGGTCGCCGTGCGGTAAACTCCGGAGCGCTGTGGCCGCCGACTCCCAACATCGCGGAGCTGGGGCTGCGGGCATCCGGCCGCGGGCGGCGCTGGATTTGGAGCGCCGCGAAGCCAGGGATCGAGTTCGCCGGGGTCAGAGTTCCAACCGGCGTGGCCTGAGGGCTACCAGTGCCCCGGTCTCCGGTCTCCGAGGAGGAGGCAGCCACTCCAGATTTTCCAAGTCGCTGAGGAATTATTTCACCCGACGCTGGTTTTCCATCTTTCATGGCAAGAGGGCCCTGAAAATCATCGGACTGGCTACTGCATGTAAGTATATTTTTATGTGTTTAGCTTAGTTTGAGCCAGTTTATGTTTAAAGTTTTACTTAATGTTTTATCTTTTTTTTTAAAATTATTTATTCGGGGGCTTCAAGAATCCCCGAGCTAGGCCACCTAAGGCCATGTAGCCCCGCTAGGGTGACAAGAGAGCGCTACCTCCCTCACCGAATATCTGCCGGGATCGAGGCGCAAACTCGCAACCTTGCGGCCATGAGCCGAGCACTCTACCACTGAGCCACCCGGTCTCCTGTAATGTTTTATCTAAAAAACGTTAAAATCTACGCTAAAAATCTTCCATTCCGAAATCCGAAAAATTCCGAAATCCGAAAAGTGTCTGGTCCCAAGGTTTTCGGATAAAAGGTTGTGAACCTGTACCATGGTGGGGGGTAGGTTATGTTTCTCAGAGGATGAAAGGAGCATTGGTGGGTAAATAAGAACACCAGAAATAGGAAGAGCACAGCGACATAGCGGCACAGCGATACAGTTGCTGCCTTCCAGAACCAGAGGTCTGGGTTCAATCCTGACAATGGGCGCTGTCTGTACAGAGTTTGTACACTCTCCCTGTGACCTTGTGGGTTTCCTCCGGGGGCTCTGGCTACCTCCCACATTCCAAAGACATGCAGGTTTGTAGGCTAATTGGTTTCTGTAATTTGTCCCTCGTGTGTAGGAAGTAACTAGTGTACGGGTGATCATTGGTCAGTATGGACTAGGTGGGCAGAAGGACCTGTTTCCACGCTGGTTCCTCTTTCTTCTTTATGGCCTGGCCTAAAGTGTGACAGGTTCTTGTTTGCTTTGAGCTTGCACTGCTATTCAGTAAGATGTGGTTGTGCTGATTTAGGCTTCAGCTCAATTTCCTTCCACATCTCCACTCTATAAACCATATGTCTATTACTCAGCTTCCACTGCTCTCTTTTCTCCTCTGTGCAGCACTGAAAAAGGCTACATTATTCGACTGAGCTTCTAGATCACCACTTTTTTTTATCAAAGATAATTTTCTTGTCAACTGAGACAAGATGACACAGTTACCAAAATAAGCAAATATACTATAAAAAAATATATATATATTCTGCACGATTGCATATTTTTTCCCATTTATGCAATAATTGCATAAAGTATGTAGCGAGTATTATGTCTATGTAAGGTCACTGGTAGTCTATAAACAATATGATTATTTTACCGATTTGTACAATTTTGACCATTCATTACGGTACATTATAAACAACGTGAAGGGTTGATAACCTTAAACATTCAATTTCAAAGAACAGACGCTAAATTAAGTAGTGGTTGCTTCAAGGTTTAGGGCCAGAAGATAATTGGGCATGTTATCAGCACATGTTTTAGATAGTTTTGCTGCCATCTGTTCAGCTACTATGTAAAACGCCGAGGTTTTGAATCAAACTCAGTTCTTGTACAGCTCAATCTGCAATGATCAAATGCTGTGAAACTGAATTGACTAAGTGACCTTCAAATGTAGAATGGAATGGAATGCATGGGGACATTAAGAGAATCAGCAATGTTTAAGTTATTTTGCATACGTTTAACTTGTAGTCTGCAGTGTTCTGCATCAGCTTTGGAAAGATTTAGATAAAAATCCATAAATAATAACACAGAATGTGAATTCAAATCTAGGTCATTAAAACAGAGTGAATGGAAGCTAACCAGCTCCTTCTTAACACTATCTTTCCACTGAGTGACTTTCTCTCCTTCTCTTGCTATTTTATTACCACTACTCAATGCAACGTGTGAGCTCATCCCACGATAAGTTTTGACATCTGGTTAGTTTTCTTCGCCACACTTAGAGAGCAGTTGATTATATCCCCTTCGCTTAAACACATTATTCCCTTTGTTCATATTCTCATTCTTCCCTCACATCCTTGCACTTTCCCACATTATCATATCGGTAAATGGTCAAATTCATCGAGAGGGTAGTTTTCGATGTGGTTTGCTTGCTGTTTGGTGGTTCCAAATTTGTTGCCGTGCAGATGTTTTTGAGCATCAGGTCATTCAAGGTTTCTTTGATATGTCAGCATTTACTTGTTCTGTGCATGCCGACTGTGTACACAATGACCATTAAGATACTGTATCAATGATTTGGATGAGGGAATTGAAGGCTTTCTGGCTAAGTTTGCAGATGATACGAAGATAGGTGGAGGGGCTGGTGTGTAGAGAAAGCAGGGACTCTGCACACGGACTTGGACTTGGTTGGGAGAGTGGGCTGAGAAGTGGCAGATGGAATACAGCATAGCAAAGTGTGGAGTCATGCATTTTGGTAGCAGGAATAAAGGTGTATACTATTTTCTAAATTTGGAGAGAATTCAGAAATCAGAAGCGCAAATGGACTGGGGAGTGCGGGTGCAGGATTCCTAAAAAGTTATTTTGCAAGTTAAATTGGTAGTAAGGAAGGCAAATGCCTTATTTCGAGAGGGCTAGAATACAAAAACAAGGATGCAGTGCTGAGGCTTTATAAGGCTTTATCTGAGGAAGGATGTGCTGGCGTTGGAGAGTGCCCAGTGCTCGCTTCGGCAGCACATATACTAAAGTTGGAACGATACAGAGAAGATTGGCATGGTTCCTGCGCAAGGATGACACGCAAATTCGTGAAGTGTTCCATATTTCTTTTTAAAAAAGAAAAGAAAAAGGAAAGGGCCCAGACGAGGTTTACGAGAATGATCCCAGATGACATTGTCTAGATGGAATTTAGCAAGGCCTTTGATGGGTTCTCACGTAATAGACTAATCTGGAATGTTAACTCACATGAAATCCAAGGTGAGCTGGCTAATTTGATTCAAAATTGGCTTGGAGGAAGGAGTCAAAAGGTAGTAGTGTAAGGTTGTTTTTCTGATTGGAGACCTGTGACCAGTGGTATGCCACAGGAGTAGGTGCTGTGTCTACTATTGTTATTTATATTAACTTTTTCAGTCAGAGAGGATAGTCCATATCTGGGCAGCTGCACAATTACAACTTTCATGAAACAATTGAACTGATATATGAACAGGAACATTTTAGAGGGATATGGGCCAAATGGAGGCAAATTAGTTTTGCCCAGAATGCCAACTTGGTCATAATTAATCAGTCTGGATCTGAACTAGTAGGTGCCAAATAGCACTCATATCACAATGCCCATTTTTGTAAAGGGAGAGTCAAATCACATCCTCTTGGGATCCAATGATATTGATGTCACTGAATCTCTTAGCATTAACACTCTGGGTCATGCGATCTCTGGTATATAATCCCTGTCAGTGAGAACAGTTTCTCTCAATCTATCCTGTGCAGATTAGTCATGATTTTAAATGCCTCTATCAGATTCTTCTCAACCTGCAGTTTAGGTCTTGTATGTTGTTAAATTAATTTCTCAGCCTGTTCTGTAACTTTCAATGATTTATGCATATATATTCTCAGAGTTTTGATCCTGCAGCATTTTAGTAGGTCCTCCGGTTTTCATTATCTAATTCTTATCTGGTGAAATGTTACACTTCAAATGTTCCCGTGCTAAGTTTCATCAGCCATGTGTCTGTCTTTTCTGCCAGTCAGTCAATATATTTTTTATGTCTATCACTATCCCCTTGTTGGTCCCTTCTGTTTCTACGGCGGCACGGTGACACAGCGGTAGAGTTTCTGCCTGACAGCGCCAGAGACCTGGGTTTGATCCTGACTACGGTTGCTGTCTGTACGGAGTTTGTACGTTCTCCCTCTGACCGCGTGAGGTCTTCTCCCAAAATCCAAAGACCTACTGGTTTGTAGGTTAGTAGATTTCGGTAAAAATTGTAAATTGCCCCTAGAATGTAGGATAGTGTTAGTGTATGGGGTGATCGCTGGTCGGCATGGTCTCGGTGGGCTGAAGGTCCTGTTTTCTGCGCTGTATCTCTAAAAGTAATGCCTAAAGTCTAAAGGTGTAAAATCAAGTGAGAATTAGAAATTTGTGCCTGATACCCAGTTCAAAGCATTAATATATTGTAGCAGCACCTAGTGGTGGCTTGAGGCAATGCAAACCCTCACTATTGGCTGGCGCTGTCATGTGATCGTGGGTGTGTTTTCGCGGGCTTTTGGTTCCTCAGTTAATCGAGCTCCACCTGTGTAGCAGGAGCTTCAAGATATTTGGTTGACCCAGGACGCGGTTGTGTTATACACCTTGTTTGTCATTTCAAATAAAGAAACTTATTTTATTCAACCGGCTTGTCTCGCCAAAGTGGTGATCGCGCCGGTCCGATCGTGAATTCGGACCACGACAATGAATGCTGCCGCTAACCCCGACGCCCAGCCCGCCCAGCAAAATACCGTGGGCATGAAACTGCCCGTTTTCTGGGCGGTGCAGCCTCAAGTGGGCTCAGTTCGCCCACACTGAGGCCCAGTTCGAACTCCGCAATATCGTCGCGGTCGCCACTCGCTACTTATACGTGGCTGGGGCGCTCAGCCAGGAGACTGCCACCCATTTGCTGCCTTACCTGCAGGATCCAGCAAAGATCGGCAAGTACGAGGGCCTCAAGGCGCTGCTGCTCCACACTTTTGGTCTCAGCCGCCGCGATCGCGCTGCCCGCTTTCTCCATTTGGACGGCCTCGGCATCGAAAACCGTCCGTGCTCATGAGTGAGCTGCTCTCCCTGATGGACGGCCACCGGCCCTGCCTGCTTTTTGAGCAGGCTTTACTGGAGCAGATGCCCAATGATATCAGCCTGCTCCTCGCTGGTTCGGACTTTGCCAACCCTCTGCAGCTCGCCAAACAGGTCGACAAACTGTGGCTCGCCAAACAGCTGGACAGCGGGTCCCTCAACCGGGTGTCCGTGCCCACGCACCAGCAGCCTCGCAGAGACATCCAGCCCTCCGCTGCCGTCGCCGCACAGCTGGAGACCGTGGTAAGCACCAGTGGTGCTACTACCACCAATGCTGGGGTGCTTTGGCTGATCGTCAGTAGAGGCTATCGCGATCGGCCAGAATCACCGTCTCTGCGTTCGGGATCACTGTTCCGGGCTTCGCTTCCTTGTTGACTCCGGGGCTGTGGTGAGCATCCT
This sequence comes from Amblyraja radiata, assembly GCF_010909765.2. Taxonomy (NCBI): domain Eukaryota; kingdom Metazoa; phylum Chordata; class Chondrichthyes; order Rajiformes; family Rajidae; genus Amblyraja; species Amblyraja radiata. Next base: position 88,986,626 of record NC_045957.1, read on the forward strand.
CCCCCCGACTGGACTCGACACCCGTGTTGACCACCGTCAACTGTAGCCCCATTCGCATGTATGGCACGCGGACTCTTTCCCTTGTTCTCGACTCCCGCTCATATTTGTGGACTTTCACCATTGCGGACGTTTCCCAGCCGTTGGTGGGCGCCGATTTCCTGCGGGCCTTTTCGGTAATGGTGGATGTGCGGGGCCGGCGCCCCATCTCCCGGAGTCCCCCAGGCCTGCGGACCCTTCCAGCCCGCAGCTGGGTGCGGTGGCTGATGGGGCCAGCCCATACACCTCCCTACTTGCCGATTTCTCGGAGCTCCTGACCCCCCGTTTTCGTGCAACTGCTCTTAAGCAAGGGGTGGTACACCACATCCCCACCGCGGGCCCCTCACAGCATGCACGGGCGCGTAGACTTCCGCCCACCAAGATGCGGATTGCGAAGGAGGAGTTCCGCCAAATGGACGACATGGGAATTGTGCGACGCTCTGGACCCCGGCATGGATTATGTGGGGCTCGCCGGCCCGCAACAAGATGGACGTCTATCGGACGGCTGCCTCAGGTTTAACTTTGGCCGATGTCCCTTTCGGTCCGGCAGGGGTGTCGGTCCTCGGCGACGTGTCCACCGGGAAACAACGCCATATTGTACCCCTGGGTTGGCGGTGACGGATTTTCGACGCTATCCATGGTCTGGCACACCATTCCACCGGGCGACTTCTGCGCTGGTGGTGGACAAGTTTGTCTGGCAGGGCCTTTGTAAGCAGGTCGCAGCCTGGGCCAGAGCCTGTATTCCCTGCCAGCGTCGAAATTCCGGCGACATGTGCGGGCACCAGTGCAGGATTTCATGGTGCCCTCTTGCCGTTTCCAGCACGTCCACGTCGATTTGTTGGACCCCTGCCGCCATCTCGCGGTGCTACCCACCTGCTGACCATCGTGGATCTCTTCACGAGGTGGCCAGAGGCAATTCCGCTTGCCGACACCTCCGCTGTGTCTTGTGCTCGAGCTCTCGCGGCCCACTGGATTGATTGCTCGTATTGGCATGCCTGAGGACATCTCTACTGACCGAGGGGCTCAGTTTACTTCGGCTTTGTGGGGCGCAGTTGCATCATACCACCGCCTATCACCCTCAGGCCAACAGGTTGGTTGAGTGTTTCCACCGGCATTTGAAGTCGGCGCGAAGGCACGGCTCACGGGCCCAGACTGGGTCGACCAGTTGCCTTGGGTGTTGTTGGGTATTTACATGGCTCTGAAGGCGGATTTGGACACGTCGTCCGCTGAACTTGTGTACGGCTCCCCGCTGCGAGTACCCGGGGATTTCCTTCCTGCGGCTCGAGGGCAGCTGGAGCCCGCTTCATCTGTCTTGGCGAACCTCCGGGAGAAAGTGGGCGGCCTGGCTACTATTCCAACCTCTCAGCATGGGACAGCTCCAGTATATGTGCCGCCGGAGCTTAAGAACTCTAAGTTCCTTAAGGGCCTTAAGGGCCTGTCCCACTTAAGCAATTTTTTCGGCGATAGCCGGCAACTGTCACAGCTGTAGCAGGTCGCCGAAAAAGCGGCGACTGGACCCCCCCCTACGACAATGTTTCCGACAATCTATGACAACCTACCACCAAGTCGACGTGAACCTATGGCAAGCTACCGACAACCGCCGACCCATTAGGATGTCCACCTACGACCATACAGGCGACAACCTACGACCACACAGGTGACAACCTACGACAACCAAAGTCAACCTACGTTCACCTGCGACAGGCTACGAGAAGCAACGACCCTGTCGGCGACAACTGAAGACAACTGAAGACAATTCAGTTGCCGGTACCTGTCGCCGGTTGACGTAGGTTGGCGTAGGTAGCCGCCAATAGAATTCACCGGTCAGCACCTGGCGACAACCAATGTTGCGACACCCTGTCACAGGGACTTTACATTCTTGGCCTCAGTTTCTGAACTACTTCTCATTTCTGGGGTCTGGGCCTCGCTGACAATGCCAACACATATGCATCCCTGATGGCCATTGAGAAAGTGCTGCTGAGCAGTCTGCTTGAGAAGGGCAGTCTTTCTGGTAAAGGTACTCCTACAGTGCAAACTCGTACAGATCCAGCGATGATAAAGGACCATTGATAGGTTTCCAGGTCTGATGGAATGCATCTTGAAGAGAAACATGATGGCATTCCCATGCATCTGCAGGCCTTGTCCTTCTTGGTGGTACATCATGAGTTTGGGAGGAATTGTTGGAGCAGCATAGGCAAGTAATATTAGTGCATTTTGTATGTGTGGAATACAATGGCCTCATGATCTTTGCTAATTCAAGTGCGGTTAGCCATTTCTGGTTATCCTGAGTGCATTGATTTAGCCAGAATCTATCTTCTGGGGTGATCTCAGGAGGAAGCAGAGATTGGTTATCCTTTATCCATTTTTAAAATAAATTTTAGTGTAGTGTCCTCCTCCGATTAGCTGTTTAATTGTCCACTAACATTTGCGACCAGATGTAGTAGAATTGCAAAACTTTAATCTGATCCATTGGTTGCAAGATTATTTAACTCTGTTTATCACCTGCTGGGTTTCTTATTTAAGGTTGTTCAGGACCTGTTTGCAATTTCATTAATCGAGCAACTCATCACTTTGTGCTACAGATACTACCCCAGGCAAAATATTATGCCATCCTCATTGAACCGGAAATGATCTCTTGTCTTGACTGATAGAATGAAGGATATTGCAGGCTAAAATGTTACAGATTGTGGTTATGTGCATTTCTGTTTTGAAACTATCTCATTTTGCCCATTTGTGTTCACACAACACATTAGTTATGTGCCTGTCCCACTTAGGTAACTTTTTAGGCGAGTGCAGGAGACTCTGCGCTCACCACATGATCTGGTGAGTCTCCTTCATGGTTGCGAGGAGTTCCTGCATTCTGGGACGAGTCGTGGCCTCAACATGGTCGGCGCAAATTTTTCAACGTGTAGAAATATTTTCTGCGCCCAAAAATTGGTCGCCATGGAGAAAATCGATAATCCTGTAGTCGTAGTTGCAGTTGTAGTGTGGTCGCCATGTAGTTATAGGTAGTCGAGGTAGTCGTAGGTAGGTTTAGTTAATCGCCTGTGCTGACAGGTCATTTTCATTGGGGAAAAAAAACATAAGCACAAGGTTTCAGAAGCAAGGATAACCGACCGGTAATGTTGAATGCCCGCCAAATTTCACAGCTGTGTATCTCTGGCTTATTAAAAGTTGTCTAGCTTCCTAAAAGTGTCTCCATTCCTTCTCTCCTCATTCTCCCCCCTTCTCCCCCCTTCCCCCCTCCCCCCTTCTCCCCTCCCCCCCCTCTTTTAAAGGACATACCGTACACTGTACTAGTCGTCTTAACCTTCCTGTTCAATGCGGTGTGTGTTTGTATCACCTTGGCTTTGCACCGTGTGTATTTCAGACAGCGCCTCCCCCACTTGCCCTGGCCCCCGCCTTTGCGATGTGTTTGTGTGTTCCACTCCGACAGTCGCCGTTCCAGTTCCCGGTTTTGCAGGCGAGTGCCAGCAATTTGACAGTCGCCGGCAGTCCGCTGAAAAATCGCCTAAGTGGGACAGGCCCTTAAGGTTCCTCAGTATGGAAATGCGAATTTCCATCCATATTGTGATGGCTAGGAATGCTAATGTTAATCCTGGCTAAATTGGAGAGGCTAGGACTTCAAAATGGGGTAAAAGCTTCAGGCCTGCTGGGAGATTTGGTCAATTTGGAATTGCTCTCTGCAGAGTTGGGACAAGTTATGGAGTGGGGCCAGTGTGTCTAGAGACTAGATACAATTTGCAAGCAAAGAATAGGATCATCTGCAGACCCTGTCAATTAGGTGCAAAATGCATAGAATGGATTGGATGGCTGCAAACTAGATATGCACCTTGTAAATAACTGTAAATAATGTTGCAGAGTTCAACTGTGCCGAGTGTTGATTTGATGAGGTATTGAGCCTTGTCTGGGTTTCTTGCAGATCAGGGTAAATGTTTCTAGGTTGGCTTCCTTGCGAAGTCCGGTTTGAATACAATTTATTGAGCTGCTGTATTATTGGGTTTGGGAAATGTCTGTTATGTATGGGGTTAATCGATATCTGTAATTGGATTATTAAGAGACCACCCCCATGTGGTTCGGCCCCTCGATGTCCCAGGACCTATAAAAGTCCGCTACCACGAGGTCCAGCGTTGATCTTCTGGGAGAGCGCTTAGGACTGCGTGATTTTTTGGAGTGTCTCTGTTTGAGTGAGGCCTAGAGGGCTTGCACAGGCATATACTAGGATCGAACCCGCGGTGGGATAGGTGCAGTAGTTGAACTGTAATGCGCTTTTGTTAAAATAAAATGTAGTTGTTTCAAGTGCTTGATTCAGTGTTTGTACTGAAACTAGACGGGGGGAAGCTTAGAAACGAGCAATGTACATTGGGGGCTCATCCAGGATCTCAAAAGACGGCCAAACACAAGTTTGCGATTAAGGGTGTTGAGCTGTTTCGATCGTGAGTGCAGAAATCGGGCCCACTGTGCAGTTTTCGCATTGATTTTCGGCACTTCGTTAGTCTGTAAGATTTGAGAAGTTTTCCCTCATGCTACATTCAACAAAGCCAAAGAGCTGCATTTTGGACATTTTTTATACGGTACTGGGACTGAGAGAGAGAAAAGCTGCGGTCAGTTTTAACAAGGGATGTCACAATCAGTGGGGCCCAAGATGGCCGCGGGACCTCGTGACCAGCCACAAAAGCGAAACCCCACAGCCCAGTCTCTGGGTTTCTGCAAAGTCACGGCCTGAACAATAGATGGATATTGGCCGTGCAGAAACCCCCGAAACCAGGTCGAAGTCCAGACACTGGGGCGCTGACATCAGCAGGCATCACAATGCCCCAAGCCGACCTACATAGTTAATCTCGTTAAGGGAGCACAATAGCCCATAGAAACCTACCTGGCCGGTGATGGGAAAACCAGTTAAACCCATCACCTCTTATCTAGAAACAAATTAACAGACCGTCTAGCCATCACCGGTACTCCCGGACATAACGCAGAACAAAGAGAGAGCTCGAAAACCCATCTTGTAAGCAAAGAGATCCCGAGATCTGGCGGGAGATAGGACGGGTCAGGATTAGAATAACTGGCCACGATTTTTGGGTTTAAGAAGGAAAAAGAAAAAGGAGGGGCGCACAGAAGGAGTCACTGAACGAATCTGGAGACTTGCGGAGAGAGAGAGAGGACACAGGACAGCGCTTAAAAAGTATACGGTGTCTAGTGTGACACACACCCCGGCTGGAGTCCCTGCCATGTGGAAAGAAAAGGAAAGCAGTAGCACCCCTGGGCGAGGTGAACCCCCGGGACCACCCGAAAGACCGAGACGACCGCCGACGACCCTTCCACAGCCACCTAATCGGAGGAAGCAGCACGACCAGCCAGTAACCTCAGTAATCGCCCCATGATGATCATGTACCCCGATCCTGCACATCCTGGACGTAGTTTAGTGTAGAGGGGAGGGGGAGGGGGTTATATTAACGTGGGTGTAAGTGTAGATGTGTTGGCAAATGTTACGATGTGCCGTACGTTCCCCATCCCGCACTCGAGTATTGTATCGTAGTTATTGCGTCTATGATCCCGAAACAGGAACTGTAATTATGCATATGCCTTATAGAACTGTGTCAAAGTATTTGTGTACCGTAGTCCCAACCGCTAAATAAAAGTTATTTTCCTGTTTAAACCCTGGTCTTCAAATCTGGTCTGGTTGAACTTTCTGCACTATCAACGCTCCTGCAACTAAGTCCAGTGTCTAGAACCGTAGGGGGTGAGTGGGTCGAGCCACTCACGGGGAACCAGTGTGCGCGGCCTGGTCGAGGGACCAGAGCAAACCACAGGGACCTTAGGTCGGGCGAAAGCTCGATGCAGAAAACCATTACAGTCGGAGCGGAAAGGGTCTAATCGAGATCATTAGGACAGAGTCTAGCAAGCAGAGGGGAGTAGTTAGCACGCCTTTGGGTTAGGGGCCCATAAAACCAGGGTGGGATTAGAGGCCCTGCTGGGGTTGGGTTAGAGTCTGTTTCCTGGGTTAGAGGCCCAAAACTTAGTTGGCAGACTGCAGCTGCTTTAACGAGAGCCAAACACACTTTATCGGGTGAAGAGTGGCCCAGGGTTAGACTTGGTATCCAAATTGGTGGGGTATTAAAATACAGGTCTCACCTTCGATCGAATCTTTGCCAGGAGCGCGAATTAAATAGGTGGGCTCTGAAAATCGTCATCGATAACTCACAGCGCGAAGCGGCTAGGCTCTGGATCCTCAGTGCCCAGCAGAGAGGAGTGTCTGCGTGAAGGTATTTGAGTCTTTCCCTGAAGTTTCGAACGAAGAACCCCGTAAAGGTTTTGGATGGACAGAGTATAGATTGGCCGGAATACCCCAGTTCATTCAAGAATTCAACTGGGCAATTTTAGTTTTATTCGAGTGCCCGCGTATTAGAAGAGATACGCACTAAAATTAGGAGTTTGAGTTCGAGTCTATATTGGTAAATCCAAATTTTCAAATACTGAATTTCATATTGAAGTTCTGCCAGTAAGGTGGAATTCGAATTCCTGCATATAGAACTTCGGAGTTGGTGCATGTCCGTGATTGATTGCGAATAGCGGCTGATCAACAGTGAATACTAACCCTCTGGTCGATTGTTGACTAGTACCTGATAGCGAAATGTACCAGAGAGACGGGAACCTGATTTACTTGATGAAAAGTAATCCGAGTAGCGATGGGTACCCCACATTCTGTCGAACTTTGAGAGGAGGGATAGAGGTCTCCCTATAGAAGTCCAGGCTTAGCAGAGGTATAGTAGCAATGTTACAAAATTTTGAGATTTAAAAAATCAAGTCTGTAATTTATCCCATCAGATAAAGCATAAAAATAAGTTTAATTTGACACCTAATTCACTTTCATATCTCAAGTATTTAAAAAGTTATGGCCATTTTCATACTCGGAAATGAGCATCTTGTTCCCTATTGATTTTCTATGGACATAACAAAAAAGCTGTGATCTTGAACAGTCAAAAGCCCATAACTTTCTTAAAAATTAAGAAAACTGAATGAAATTTTCAGTTATCATAGATTGAAGCATTCTGAAACAAATATAAAATAATCTTACTTGGATGACCTGAAATTAAAGCATATAATTAGTTAGTTACCTAATTGTAGCTAATTTCAGACTTCAATTACTAGATCTAAACATCTATCCATTTCTTAATAAATGATTAACATTTTTAAATAGCCTAAATGTCCAAATAATATTCACAAATAATTCACAATAAAACATGATTTTTAAATCTCATTTACATTAATTTATAGGCCAAATGGAAGGAATTTAGTGTTTAATTGCTGTAAATAAATGCCCATTTAAATCAGCTTTCTAGTGGGTCCCTGTGGAACGCGCTGGTTTAGAACGTTCACATTGCGGTAGATTTGTGCCCCAAATGCCCAGAAAAATACTGCGCGATATAATGGGGCCAAATTGAGCTGCTCGCAATATTAAACTTTGTATAAAGGGTTCTTTAGAAGCCCTTTTTAATGTAAATATATACAGCCTAACTTCAGCTGTTTGCTTTATGAGACTCTGCGGTTGCTGGCGGTCACGGGTTTAGAGATTGATTTTTAAACTACTATAACTATTTTACGAGGCCTTTAAAACTAATAATAGCTTTTGCGACGGGGTCTTCCAGCGATTTTTCGTTAATAATTAACTAGGCTGAACATCTTCGATTTGAACAGCCTAGAGAAAATCGCGTTTTAAACCCGCCCCCTCTAAACGGCGCCAAAATCGCGCACACCCGAAGCGGCAGATTTTCAAAGACGCTTCAGGTAGGCTTTGCAACATACCTAGGTATAGTAACATTCGGGAGGAAAAGTAGTCATTTAAGGAGTAGTACCCCTCTGCAAAGAGTAAACTAGGAAGGGGAAAATCTTCGGTATCAGAGGGAGAGGTTCACTGCGTGATAACAACATGACGCGGCGTCGAGATCGAGTGTTCGTGAACTGTGCACTAGTGCTTTAAATCATTTTGTAAATTGTAAAATTGTAAAATTGTAAAAATCTAGCTTTTCGTATTGTCATAAGAACCAGATTTTGTAAATATTTTATGTATGCAAACAAACAGAGTATATTAAGAATTAAAAGTTAAGATTTAGATCATGTTAAGTCCGCGGACCATCATTTGTGTTGCTGCTTGTGCGAATGTTTACGGATTTAGAAACTTGAAGTAAGAGTGTGTTTAAGTTAAATATTCGTATTTGTTTAAGATTGTTTTTTAAGAATCTGAATCGGGGTGGTTCGATCGCTGCGTCGGGGGAGGCATTATCCCGCTGATTGATTGCGCCATGAGGAAGATTCATTAGAGTGGGGTTCACTGGATGCTTATAGTTTATATTGGGGTGTGTTTTAGGTTATTGATAATCGGGGGAATGTTTTCGTTCTGAATTATAGTTTTGTTAGCTTGGTTTGGATGTGTCTGTCTGTGCAAACTTTTTTATTAATTTTTTATTTTTATTTTTATTTTATTTTTTTATTAGTACAATAAGTTACAGTAATACACACCACAAATATCTTATTACATTTGTCCCCTTCATTTTTTTAGCTTTAAAAAAGATAGAAATAAAAGAAGTACGGAAAGTGAGAAAGAGTCGTGAAAGTGCAGGAAAGTGTTGGAAAAAGGGAGCCAATTAGAGATAGAGTTAGAGAAGAAAGTTAAGAAATAGACCCTAGAAAGAAAGAAAGAAAGAAAGAAAGAAAGAAAGCGAAACAATCGCTCTATTATAAAAAACTCCGCAAAAAGGGATATACCAACCATATTTTTCATCCCCCGTTACCAGATCCTGGACCATTTATTTTTTAAATTACTATTGCACCTTATGCTTCTAGTAAGCTCATAAATGCAGACCACGTCTTTTGGAAGTGGTCTGCTTTGCCTTTGAGGAGGAGTCTCATATCTTCCAGGTGTAATGTTTCGAACATGTTTGAAATCCACATTTTTATTGTTGGTATAGGAGCGTTTTTCCAGAATTTGAGTATAAGCTTTTTTCCCGTTATTAGCCCGTAATTAAATAAATTCTTTTAAAACACGTTTAGTTCAGGGTTACCTTCCATTATTCCAAAGATAATCCATTCTGCTTTTGGTATCAGTTTTATTTTAAATAGTTTTGTGAAAATTTCAAATATTTTGTTCCAGAATTTTTGGATTTTTATACAAAAAACAAAAGAGTGCGCTATGGTAGCTTATTGAGACTGACATTTATCACAAATGGGTGAGACGTTAGGGAAAAGTTTATTTATTTTGGTTTTTGAATAGTATAGTCTATGTAATGTTTTGAATTGAATTAGAGCATGTCTTACGTTGATCGAGCATTTATGCACATATAGTAAGTGTTTATCCCAGCTCTCTTTTGAAATTTTTATAGCTGCCTGTGCAAACTTAAAGTGGATTGAGTGAGAGGGAGATTGCTGTGTGAGAGACTGCAATTGAGAGTTAGACTTGAATTGAGATCCTTTGTTTGAAAGTTTGGAATTGAATGCACTGATTGAGATTTATCTAATAAGAGAGTTGGGAGAGACTAAAAAGGAGCGAGTGGTTTGAATAATTGAATAAGAGTGACTGGGAGACACTTGAATGGGAGCGATTCCCAGAGTAAGTGTGAATCGGAAAGACCGTTGACCATTGTGTGGGAGAGATTCCATTGACCTTGGAGTCTGAGAGGAAGGAGTGATTGAAAGAGGTGTTAGTGTCTGGAACATTTATTTTGAAATTTGTGTTTTGACCATTGTTCCGAGAATGGGGAATGTCTCTGAGAAGGACCAATCAAACAGATTAAAAAGCCCGAGAAGGATAATTTGCAGGGAGCTTCCACGTGAAGCAGATAGACTAAGAGGATTATCCGGGGAATTAAATGAAATTTTGAAAGACGAATTTTGGACGTTGGGTGGACTAAAATCTGTAATGGGATAAACTATATAGAAATGATAGTTAAAAAATATGGGAATAGTGAAGAAGGAAATTAGTTAATTGGGATGTGGAGAATGCTCTTCACTAAAAGAAAAATTGGGAATAGGAGAACATGATAGAACTGATCCTTCTCGGGACATTCCAGAGCAGGGACAGAGAGAACTAGTAAGCCAACAGCAGGAGCAGGAGCAGCAGCAGGAGCAGGAGCAGGAGCAGGAGCAGGATCAGCAGCAGGAGCAGGAGCAGGAGCAGGAGCAGGAGCAGGAGCAGGAGCAGGAGCAGGAGCAGGAGCAGGAGCAGGAGCAGGAGCAGGAGCAGCAGCAGGAGCAGGAGCAGGAGCAGGAGCAGGAGCAGGAGCAGGAGCAGGAGCAGGAGCAGGAGCAGGATCAGGAGCAGGAGCAGGAGCAGGAGCAGGAGCAGGAGACTGCTGAGACGGCTCTTAAAGGGGAGGTGCCGACGAAAACTAAATCTGTTAAATTCGGTAAGAGTGAAACATGGTCTGCCTATCTTGAGGGGAGAGATATTTATTATATGCCAGGGTGTGCAGAATTCTTCGTAGTGGAGCTAGAACTACAGTATTCCTCACAGAATTCTCATGTTCCCAATTCGGAGAAACCATGCGGAGCTTGCGAGCGGGGCACACAGGAGGAGTCAGCGTTATCTTCGGCTCCTCCCCCTAAAGTTAAATCTGAAATAGAGACATCAGGGAGAGATCCTGTATCTCCTATGATTGCCCCACAGGTGGAGGACAGTAGGGGAAATCAAGGAGCTAGAAGGAAGACTCCATCGACATGGGTGCTGAAATTAATTAGGGATTCCAGTAACAGGAGGTTGAAAGAATCCTTCTTGAAGTACCGGGATAGAACAAATAGCCATTCAGAGGGTGAGATAGGAGGAGAATATGGATGGATTGATCCGGACATGGATAATATCATTATGTCAGAGCAATTCACCAAGGAAGGGGATTTAGAAAGGACTCCCCATAGACAATGTGTTTGTAGGGAGATGCCCGCATTAGGTATAAATGTCCCCCATGCCACAGACAATCAGACCTCAAGGCAGCCTGGTTCAACGGCAGACCGGAAATTAAAGGTTCAAATAAGAGAAATAAGATCAGACGAGGATAAGGAGGAAGAAGACCTCAAGGCCTGGATAGACCTCCCATTCAGAGAACCGACCTTTTGTTGGTTTGGCTGGAGAGGTTATAGAGCAATCCAACCAGATCAGTGTTTCAGCTGTGGGGGATTGGGACACTGGAGTCAGTCGTGTTCTATGAGAGAATATTATCAAGAAGGAAGGGGGCAGAGAAGGAGGCCACGGGGTTACAGAAACCGATGGACTCCAAGATGGTACCGAGACTCTTGGGACCCCAAAGGTAGAGGACGAGGACACTGGCAGGAAGATCAGGTACACTAGTTGAACTGTAATGTGCTTTTGTTAAAATAAAATGTAGTTGTTTCAAGTGCTTGATTCAGTGGGTTTTATTTCCTGAAACTACACAGGGGTAGAGCTTAGAAATTAGCAATTTACACTACCAACGCATTTGGCATTGGTGAGGTTACCCATTGTGTTAGTTTACTCTTTACCAGTCACAGACCCTGGCTGCTGCTACATGCTTCAGGCTCAGCCAGCTTAACCTGTGGTAGAGCTACCAAGCTAAGTTTGACAATGGACTGAATATCCCACCCAGAGCGCAGTCTATGCTGCTGTTATACTTGGTGCTCCTTGCAAATGTTGTTCAACGTGGAGGAGCTCTGATTCATCAGCTGCAGGAGGTAGCTGGTAATTCTTGCCCATGTTTGACTTGATGTCACGTGTCTTCATGGAATCTGGAGTTCAGAGTGAGAAATCGAAGGAATTCTCTGCTTCCTTCTGCAAACCACTTTGTCAGATGGAGATGTCAGGCACTTGGTAAAGTAGGATTCTGTGATTCCGTGCATTGCTGTAACTAGTAGGTTGGCACAGTGGCACAGCGATAGAGTTGCTGCCTTACAGCGCCAGGAACACAGAGTTCAATCCTGACTACAGGTGCCGTCTGCATGGAATTTGTACGTTATCCCCATGACCTGCATGGGTTTTCTCCCGGTGCTCTGGATTCTTCCCACACTCCAAAAACGTACAGGTTTGTAGGTTAGTTGGCTTTGGTAAAAATTGTAAATTGTCCCTAGTGTGTAGGGTAGTGTTAGTCTTCGGGGTGATCACTGGTCAGCATGGACTCGGTGGGCCAAAGGGTCTATTTCTGCACCGTATCTCTAAAGTCTAAAGTCTAGTCTGTAGGACAGATCTTAAAATTCAAACAGCTGACCCCAGATGGTTGACTTTGCAGAGCTAACTGGGCTGGGAGTGACTTTGCTTAGTCTAAATTTGCTGCTTGTCCAATATTAGTTCTTGCTCAGTCACTTCAAAGGGTATTTAAGAGTTAACCCTGTGGGATGGGTCTGGGGTTGCAAAAAAAGCTGCACCAGTTCAGGATGATAGATTTCCAACTGTGAATGGCATTAATGAAACAATAGGTCGGTCTATCAATCCGACAATTTTCTTAATTATCATTGCAAAGAATTTGGTGGTGTTGGTGTTATTATTCTCAAATTTCTGAACTTAAATTCCACAGGTGCCGTGGTTTCAGGTCTTTGGATTGTTAGTCCTGGTCTCTGATACAGTAATGATCACCACATGCGTTCCCTTAAAGGAAAACTTTATGTTTGCCATAGCAATCATTTCCATGACTTTATCAATCTTGAACTCAAGACATTTCTTTTTGGAGAGAAAAGCACCAAGCATTTAATATTTTCTGAAGGTTATACATTCACTGGATTCTGTCTTCTAAAAACGTATGCAAAAATAAAACAAGATTATAGCGCACACACAAAGAAATCAATCTATCAGCATTGATTGATGCAAAGAGGAAGCAAGAAGAATTTGTTTTCTTGTATGCAAGTGTGTTAAGCACCAAAATCGTTGCAGAAACTGTATCAACTGACTTTTGATCACCATCATTCTGCGTCTGAAGATAGACACAAAATGCTGGAGTAATTCAGCGGGTCAGGCAGCATCTCTGTTGAAAAGAATAGGTGACGTTTCAGGTCGAGACCATTCTTCAGGTTGAGTCTGAAGAAGGGCCTCAACCCGAAATGTCACCTATTTCTTTTCTTCACTGCCTGAACCAGCGAGTTCCTCCAGCATTTTGTGTCTATCTTCAATGTAAACTAGCATCTGCAGTCCCTTCTTACATAATTCTGTGGAATATGGTTACTTTTGAATTGAAGTAAACACTTCTTGCGCAAGCTTAACTGAAGCTTTTTTCAGAGAGAATAAAGAAGTAGATGTGGATAATCCATACACATCTTGTTCAAACACAAGGGAGTTTCAGTGTTGCTCTGCCACGTCTTGACAGCACAGAAATAGATTTAGTGCAGTGAGATTAAGAGGAAGCAACCAGAATTACTCAGGGAGGCTGTAACTACTTTTGAAGATGAGTAGATATTTATTACTTCAATTCATAATAGCTTTCTTTGAATTTGTTTAAAACTGCCCCAAAAGATAGTTATTTTTTCCTTTCAAGCCTTGGGCATTTGACTGGTGGAGGGACAGAGCACCATTTATAGAAATTGTTTATTTTCAGGACATTCAGGCTCATGGTTTTTCTCCCTTAAACCTATCTAATTCATGATGCACAAAAGGAGCTCACACCTGCACAACTGACAATCACTGGGATCATGTATGTTTGAAGTTATTAACTAAAACACAGCTGCAATTTAAAAAAAAATCTCCTTTGGCAGTAAACTGTATGCTTAGACAGGTATCTAAGAACCATCCAAGACCACCCAGGTTTTCCAAAGAGGTTGCTGCAGATTAAGACACTGCTCCAACATTCCCACTTTCCTCATGCTGGAGGAAAGAAGATGCTGGAGATATGTCTGTGTGTGGGGAGAGAAGGTCACGTGACTTATGAACTTTGTTTCTCTCTCCACAGATGCTGCCTGAACTGTTGAGCATCTCCATTACTTTCAGTTTTTATTTCAGGTTTTCAGCATCTGCAGTTCTTTTTATTTTTTCTTCCTTCAGTGTGCACCAGCACCGTACCCTTAACTGAAAACATTATGTTTGGCCTCACAAAGTAGGTTTCATAAGTTCATTGGTTATGGGAGCTGAATAAGCCTATTTGGCCCATCAAGTCTACTCCACCATTCAATCATGGTTGATCTATCTTTCCCTCTCAACCACATTCTCCTGACTTCTCCCTATAACCCCAGATACCCTTAAAACACATTACAATAAACATTATTAATTAAATGCATTCCTCATGCACACCGACCTAGTTATTTATACCTTATTTCTGTCTCAAAGAATTGAGCAGCTGTTTGTAGGAACAGCAGGAATAAAGAGCCGGAAGAGGAGAATACTGCTCCACTTTTGTGAAATGTACCCACCTGTTTGTATGTACCACCAGCTACCTGAGCAGATCACCATAATGGAGACACAAAGAATTGCAGATGCTGGAATCTTGCGTAGTACACAAAGTTCTGGAGTAACTCAGCGGGTCAAGCAGCATCTCTGCAGGACATAGACCGGTGATTTTTCAGGTCTGGACCCTTCTTCGGTGTGATTGCCTCAGGGGAAAGAAAGCTGGAAAAGATGTGGGGAAGGGCCAAAGCTGGCAAGTGATAGGTGGAAGGTACACACAATTGCTGGGGAAACTCAGCGGGTGCAGCAGCATCTATGGAGCGAAGGAAATAGGCGACGTTTCGGGCCGAAACCCTTCTTCAGACTGATGGGGGGGGGGGGGGTGGAAAGAAAGAAGGAAAAGGGGAGGAGGAGGGGGAGCCCGAGGGCGGGCGGATGGGAGGGTGGGAGGAGACAGCTAGAGGGTTAAGGAAGGGGAGGAGACAGCAAGGGCTAGCCAAATTGGGAGAATTCAATGTTAATGCCATAAGGACGCAAGGCCCCCAGACGGAATATGAGGTGCTGTTCCTCCAATTTCCGCTGTTGCTCACTCTGGCAATGGAGGAGACCCAGGACAGAGAGGTCGGATTGGGAATGGGAGGGGGAGTTGAAGTGCTGAGCCACCGGGAGGTCAGGTAGGTTATTGCGGACTGAGCGGAGGTGTTCGGCGAAACGATCGCCCAACCTACGCTTGGTCTCACCGATGTAAATCAGCTGACATCTAGAGCAGCGGATGCAGTAGATGAGGTTGGAGGAGATACAGGTGAACCAAAGGGTGGACATTGGTGGCATGGTATAATAATGATACCATTATGGTATTGGCTTTATCATCTAAGTTATTACTTGGCCTGTACCCTACTTTTAATGTTGACATTATCAAAGGTGGAGGAAAGGGTATGATTGAGAGACTGGTAGAGATTGGTACTGCCATCTTCTCTTCCTTTAAGCATGTCTCATCCTCCATCATAATCAATGCAAATGTTCTTAAAAATCTCACCCAATACCGACACAGTTTTCCTCTCTTCTCCCATAGTCTCTGGATTGATCTACTCCTCATCCTGGTTGATTACAACCTCCATCTCAAATCATCCTGCCCTCTGTCCTCCAGATTATTTCTCCTTGCACTCATCCTTTATATGAATTTCGCTCCTCATATTCACCTCCAGTAACTTATCATCCCATGCGGCCTATCTGCTTCCACCAGGATGGCATGGTCACCTCCGGTCATTACTTTTATTGCTCTCGTTTACTTTTATTACTTCACCTCTTGTTCCCCTCCAAACAAATCTTTTCACACCCACTCCCTGTTTACAAAGAAACTGCCTAAAGTCATATCTAAATTCCCAACCATTTATCCATTCACCACAACATCTCTACAACTCCCAATCTCTCAATCACACCCTCTCTCCACCTTTGATGTTGTCATTATTAAAAACATTGCTTTCTTCACCCTGGTTCCTTCCCTGCTCGAGATCTCATTTTCAATCTGTCATCATTCTAGGTGGGACTCCACTGGTGTGATTATTTTCCTATTCATCCAAAGAATGACCTGTAATAGCATCTTACCCCATCCAAGATGATCAAAGATACACCTGTCAAAGGCAGTTCAGATGCTGGTCTCAGGTGATTACATGAACTTCTCCTTACAAATAGTTTTTCAGTATAGCATGTGCCATGTTGCATCTGGAAAGTCCAGGAAAATCTAAAGCACCAATCTCTAAATCTCAGGTAATCCGTTGTAAATTTAATTCCAATGCTAACAATATGTTGTGAAGCTAGTGATTATTTAATTGTTTGGTTTAGTTTAGAGATACAACACGGAAACCAGCCTTTTGGCCCACCAGGTCCATGACGACCATCGATCTTCCCTTTCTTTGTTCTTCCACTTTCTCATCAACTCCCGACAATTTTACGGACGCCAATTAACCTATAAGCCTGCACATCTTTGGGACCTGGGAGGAAACTGGTGCTCCCGGAGAGAACTCATGCAGTCACAAGGGGAACGTGTAAAGTCCACACAGTCAGCACCCGAGGTCAGGATCGAACCCGGGTGTCTGGCACTGTGATGAAGCAGCTCTACTCGCTGTGCCACTGTGCTGCCCTGTTTCCCATGTGGTTCAGGCTGCTGAGTTGTAATGACTCCAAAATAATTATCCTATTACTGTTTGTGACCATGGACATCATTTCTATTCTGAGTTTAGTTGATGGAATATTTTAAAACACTGTTTATTCCAATAGGAATACTTAATGCCAGGAATAAAATAGGAGTATCGCCGCAGCTGACATTAAGCAACATTTTAAATACGTCCAAATAATTGGCTCAAGGTTGTCTACATTCACTGCATGACTAGAATAAGAAGGGGGCAAACTGAAGAAAAAATGGGGATTGCAAATGTTACATCTGCCCATTCAGCCCAGGCTTGCTGCATTGTAGTTATCTCTGGAAAATATTGAACCTGGTATTTCAAATGTGAGTTTTGGCTAGTGTGTTGGTGACTAAATATAAAACCACAAGGCATTATCGGCAAATTAATTTTCTTGTGCAATACAACACTTGCATTTTATACTGCCTTTGCAACTAAAATCCCAATTGTTATGAGAAGCTAAATACATTCTTAAACTTCATCTAATGACTGAAAAAATACTAATCTAGAAATTCCAGAAACATGCATTAAACACAAAGTGCTAGAGTAGCTCAGTGGATCAGGCAGCATCTCTGGAGGACTATCAATGTAAGGTACACAAAAATGCTGGAGAAACTCAGCGGGTGCAGCAGCATCTATGGTGCAAAGGAAATAGGCAACGTTTCAGACTATCAATGTAAGAGTATTTTAATTGTTGTAATTGTTTCCTCTGCCACTATTCCTCTGGTAGCTCAATCAGTATGACTTCACTTTAGAAATCTGGCTGCAAGCAAATTATATTGAAGATCCTAAAATCATGAATGGTTTGATATAAATGCATTCCATTTTTTTTCTTTTCCATTTAGATTCAAATACCAAGCAAAGCTTGTTTGTGTTAATATGTTAATATGGGCTAAAAGATAGATATATAAAATGAAAGATCATTGCAGTTGCAATTTGGTCAATTTCTGTGCAAAGTTGAGAGCTGCTAATTGGTGCCAGGAAGTCTAGGTCCTAGATTGAACTATCAGATAAGGTGAGGTCCAGATGTCCTCACTCTTGTTAAAATGTATGAGCACTGCAGAGAAACCCAAAGGTTTTGCGAGGGCATTAACATGATAGGCTGGCTGCAGAAGGATTGTAAATACTGTTAATAATGTTGCAAGGTGTTTATGTTACTCTTTGAGGATAGGCTAAAGTGTGAAGCCTTGATTGAATTGTTTATACTCCCCAGGTGAATGTTGCATTCTGTGATTGATTGACTTCCTTCCAGAAGCTTCTGTAGAAACATTGTAATGGGATGCTTTGTAATTGGGTTAGGAAACTGCCAATAACCGTATAAAGTGATCGATATGTGTGATTGGTTTGTAGGGGTGGCCTCCTCCATGTAATGTCAGGCCCTTAGTTTGGAAGGGTATAAGAGGGTGAATAATTCTTTGGGGTGTGTCGGTTGATTCTGAGTTCTATTCTGTTTGCATGAGATATTGTTGTCTTGCATGAGTGGATCGGCAACCGTCCCTGCAGTTTGTTCTTCAATAAAGTAAGGTTTTGGAATGAGAGTTTGACTTAGTGTTTGACTAAACCAGACCAAGGGGGTAAGTCTAGAACCGGAATTTACATTTGTTGCCAGAACTTTTGAGGGTTTCCAACATTTTATTTGGTTAAGGCAGAAAAAAAGAGTTTACTTCACTTTATTGTTGATTTCATCTGGGGACTCGTACATTTAGATATTTGAGAATTCAGATGAATAGTTTCATCTATAGTTTGGGAACAAAAATAGCTAGATCTAGACTCGCCCCTGAATCTTATGGTTGCAGTACATTGCTAAGATGCAGTAAATTTCATGAATGCTCCTTTATGTAGGTATGTTACAATACTTACCTTCAGCGGTGCTGCAATTCAGCCACTGGCCGTATGCGCGATTTTGCCGTCTTTGAGGGGGGGGCGGGTTTAAAATGCGTTTTTTTCCCTACCTTGTCCTGGATTATATTTGGTTGGAGTGCAAGCTTTTGCTGAAGAATCGTTCCGACGGCCGTTCTGTGTATTTTTTTTTAATCGCCCGACTTGTTCAGCGCTGGAATCATTTTAAAATCAGCTTCTAAAGCCGTCAACGGCGACAACGGGGACGGATTTCATGTAGATGACAGCTAAGAAAGCCGTTTATTTTCATGTATAAAAGTGGTCCTTAAGATGCCTTTAGTTCACATTTTAAGTTGCAAAGCGGTGATTTAGTCCCCATACGAACCGGCATGCTGATATGGGGGTCTAAATCACCGCAAACCGCAATGTTCCAAATGATCGCGTTCCAGAAAAACCCACTTGCAAGATGATTTAAATGGCCATTAATTTACAGGTATTAAACATTAAATTCCTTCCATTTGGTCTATAAATCCATGACAATGAGATTTAAAAATTATGTTATATTGTGAATTCTTGTGTGAATGTTATTTGGACACTTAGGCTATTTAAAAATGTTAATCTATTCTTAAGAAATTGATAGATGTTTAGATCTAGTAATTGAATTTTGTAATTAGCTACAATTAGGTAACTAACTAATTATATGCTTTAATATCAAGTCATCTAAGTAACGTTGTTTCATATTTGTTTTAGAATGCTTCAATCTACAATAACTGAAAATGTATTTTAGAGTTCGCATAATTTTTAAGATACTTATGGCCATTTGACTGTCCTCGATCACAGCTTTTGTATTAAGTCAATGGAAAAGCAATAGGGAACAAGCTGCTAATTTCTGAGTATGAAAATGGCCATAACTTTTTTAATACTGAAGATATGAAAGTGAATTAGGTGACAAATTAAACTTCTTTTTATGCTTTATCTGATGGGATAAATTACAGACTTGATTTTTAAAATGTTGTAACATTGCTACTTTATGCAGATGGAATCACTTTAGAGCTGATTCTCTGATTATCCTATGGCATTCTTTGAAGAAAACCATGGACTCTGTGCAATATTTATCCCTTGACTGACATCCTTAAAGCAGATCATATGGATCATTATCTCATTGTTTGCGGCCTGCCATGTTATGAAAATGACTACATTTAAAAAAAAAAGTTTTTACTGCCTGCTGACAGCACTAGGTGTCTGAATGCCAGGAAATTGGCTAGAAATTGATATCAGCAATCTTTGTAATTTCCTCCATGTGAGCTACCCTACTACTTTAGCGAAGGCCAATGTATCATTTATAAACCAACACTTTTATTCTTAGTAACATTTTCCCTGCCTAGGCTAAGGTTCCAAGATGTATTGTTTTTGCAATTTCCAATTTATAACAGCACCAAGAAATTTACATTTCTTTTAACTTCCAGTTTTATGATACTTTTCCCTTTCAACATTTATTTCAATTGGTCAACTGGAGGGTTGGAAACCAAATCATAGTAAAAATTATTTAAAATGGACAGCTGGAATATCTGTCCTCTTGGACAATGCTTACGGTTAATGTGACTATTGCGGTAAAACTGTTGACTCCCAAGAACGATGAGGTTAGACAGTCAACAACATTTTTCCCAGGGTAGAATTGTTAAAGACTAGAGGCCATAGTTTTAAGGTGAGAGGGGCAAAGCTTAAAGGAGATGTGCAGGGCAAGCTTTGATTTTCACAAAGAGTGGTGGGTGCCTTGAAGGTGTTGTCAGGGATGGTGGTGGAAACAGATATGATAGAGACATACTGTAGATAGGCACATGAATATGCTGGGAATGGAGGGATATGGATCATCCATAGGCAGATGAGATTAGTTTATCTTGGAATTATGTTTGGCACAGACATTATGGGTCAAATGGCCTATTCCTATTCCTAAGCTGTACTTTCCTATATTCTATGTTGTATGAGAATGATACAACATAGAATATAGGAAATACCATTAGAAAGCATGGCTGTACTCTGAGGAAGTGGATCCAATGGACACTGAAGATAACTGAAAGAATAGCATTTTATTTACTATTTTTTATCATCCCACTATTATTGTCACATCATTTTGAGACTAAAAGCAGTAAGAAGTATAATCAAGAAACAAAGAACTGCAGATGCTGGTTTATACCAAATATACAAAGTGCAGGAGTAACTCAACCAGTCAGGCAGCATCTCTGGAGGAAAAGGATAGGTGACATTGCAGGACCAATCAGAGCTGGTAACAAATGACCTCAGACAAGGTGTAGAATCAATTTGTCGTAATCAATATTAACAACATCAACAGACATCATGCCATTATTTAGTATCACAAATGCACACCCAAGGCACATCACTAGTGTATTATCAAAGAAATTTAACAATGAGCCATGACATGTTAGGAGAGATGAGCAAAAGTTAGTCTATCAAATGGCATCTTTGAAGATAACAGGAAAGGGAGTTTGAGAATCCAGCCCATTAGATGAGTTACCTGTGCCATACAACGACTATATTATAAAGATATAGGAATAAAGATTTAAAAAAATACATGTCACTTAATTAGACACAAATTACTGGAGTAACTCAGTGGGTCAGGCAGCATCTCTGCAGAACATGGATAGGCAATGTTTTGGGTCAGAAACCCTTCTTCAGACCTGCCCTGAAATGTTGCCTATTGAAATTCTCCAGACATTCTGCCTGACCCACTGTTACTCTAGCACAGTCTATTTTTGTAAACCAGTATCTGTAGTCCTTTGAGTCTACATGTCACTTAATTTTCAGGTTTCAGGTTTCAATTTTCAGGTTTACTGCAAAGACTATTTTGTAATATTTCAATATTTGGTAGGAGGAGTGCAATCTACTGTCAAAAATGATATTAATCTGGCAAGATTCCAAGTACTTATTTGAGATGTTTAAGCAGACATGGGTAATTGCTGAAATGTGGTTCACTGTTTTCAGTCGTTATGAATGTTTGAGAGGTTGTCAAGCAGGTGTGGCCATCTGGCTGTTCTTAAGGGGCTGTCCCACTTGGGCGACCTAATCCGCGAGTTCTGGCGAGTTTGCCCTCGACTCATACTCGCAGCATGGTCGACACGAAGTCATAGGGGGTCTTCGTACACCATATATATGGCAGTAAACTTTCTTGAATACTCACACGGCTGAGCGCGGCCTCTCCACTTTGGGGCTTCCGCAGTCAGCGGCACTTCAGCAATCAGCGTGACCTCTGCACTTACCGGAAATGATGCAATCAGCGTGATCTCTGCACTCACCGGAAATTACGCAATCAGCGCGACCTGTCAGAAAGGTAAATAATGTATGACGAATAATATAGACATTTTCGATGATGTAGACAGCGCAGACAGGAAGTGGTCAAGATGAGAGTTTTAATTATATAGGTAATAAAGTTTAATGGGCATTTTACCTACCGGTAGGTTTTCCTTGGTCCTGAAAACTCCAATGAGCCAATCAAAATGCCTGGTCAGCAAAGGTGATTGCCTACGGCTGCCCTCGAGTAAGTAAAAAGTGACCGCACTCCACTGCGAGTTAAAAAGACCCATGCCGACCAAATTTTACTGAAATATGCTGAAAAATTGTCCGCGACCTTGCTGGGGCCACGCGTATTCGGGAACTTCCCTCGAGCATGAAGGGGAGTTCCAGCGACCTCATAGGACCTCCTACGACCACGTGTCGACCATGCTGCGAGTTTGAAGGTCAAAGACACTTTTCTAAACTCGCGGATTAGATCGCCCACATGGGACAGGCCCTTCACTCTCCACTATTCGGTGTCCAATTTTCCCGATGTTAGTCGTAGCTAGTTGTAGCTAGTCGAAGCTAGTCTTCAAAATAGTCGAAGGAGGTCGAAGGAGGTCTTCAACATGTCATTTTTAAAAACTCTTCTAAACTCGCCAATTAGGTAGCCCAAGTGGGACAGCTCCTTTAACAACAATCTACTCAAGTTGTGGAGCTTGAAATAATATGAAACTAATTGCTTTTATCTGTATGTGCATGCACATGTGATTGATGGAACTAATAGAATGGGTGGCCGTGTGAGCTGTGAAGAGGATATTAGGAGGTTGCAGGGTGACCTGGACAGGTTTAGTGAGTGGGCAGAAGCGTGGCAGATGCAGTATAATATAGATAAATGTGAGGTTATCCACTTTGGCGGCAAAAACAAGGGGGCAGATTATTATCTCAATGGGGTTAGGTTAGGTAAGGGGGAGGTGCAGCGTGACCTGGGTGTCCTTGTACACCGGTCACTGAAAGTTGGCTTACAGGTACAGCAGGCAGTGAAGAAAGCTAATGGAATGTTGGCTTTCATAACAAGAGGATTTCAGTATAGGAGTAAAGAGGATCTTCTGCAGTTGTATTGGGCTCTGGTGAGACCACATCTGGAGCATTGTGTACAGTTTTGGTCTTCTAATTTGAGGAAGGACATCCTTGTGAATGAGACAGTGCAGTGTAGGTTCACGAGATTGATCCTTGGGATGGCGGGATTGTCATGAGGAAAGCTTGAAAAGACTAGGCTTGTATTCACCGGAGTTTAGAAGGATGAGGGGGATCTTACAGAAACATATAAAATTATAAAAGGACTGGACAAGCTAGATGCAGGAAAAATGTTCCCAATGTTGGGCGAGTCCAGAACCAGGGGCCACAGTCTTAGAATAAAGGGGAGGCTATTTAAGGCTGAGGTGAGAAAAAACTTTTTTTACCCAGAAAGTTGTGAATTTGTGGAATTCCCTGCCGCAGAGGGCAGTGGAGGCAAAATCACTGGATGGATTTAAGAGAGAGTTAGATAGAGTTCTAGGGGCTAGTGGAATCAAGGGATATGGGGAGAAGGCAGGCACCTGTTATTGAAAGGGGACGATCAGCCATGATCACAATGAATGGCGGTGCTGGCTTGAACCTATTTTCTATGTTTCTAAGAAGGATTCACCCACAGTTGAAGTAATATTTTTTAGTCTTTACGTAATTGTCTTAGGGATGGTAAATGATAGATGTTCGTTACATGATAGAATCATTTATTGCAACCCATCTAAGAGATCGGCTGGAAGTATTTTTTTGAAAGTACGAAAGAGGCAGAGAGTTGGTAAGGTTTAGGAAGGGGACCTGGCACCTAAAGTTTTAGACTTTCATGATGGATTGATTAAAATTGTGTTGCTCAAGAGACCAGAATTATAGAATGAATTTCACAGATGGATATGATTCTGTGGAAGATAATATAAAGATATGAAAAAGTACATCCTTGGAGAGATAAGTAAAATATGGTGAGTTTTAAAATTCAGGTGTTGCTTCACTGAGAGCCAATGCAGCTCAGCACGAGGGCCATGAGTGAAAACAGATTTGGTTTGAGCTACAAAGTAAGCAACTGAGGTTTGGATAAATTAAAACTTGCAGTGGGTAGACATGAGAAACCAACCAGAATAGTAAGATTAAACGAGAACTTACCAGTTTGAAGTTTGATCTTGATTTTATGAGGAGTTACGATGAGCGATTACGTGAAGAAGGGCCGTCCGTCTGCATGCGCGTCAATCTTCAAAGCAGCGGTGTTAAATCACAGATAAAAAAGAAGACCTGAGAATAGTAAGATTGTGAAAAACTTGAACTTCCATATGACCTTGATAATATGAGGGTGGGAGCGGTGGGCACGTAATCGCTCATCGTAACTCCTCATAAAATCAAGATCAAACTTCAAACTGGTAAATTCTCGTTTAATCTTACTATTTTACTTCGGAGTCACGTGAGTGACTACGTGAAGATTTCAAAGCTCTGTGATTTTACGCCGGTTACGAATCCAGGCGTCACACACTGAATGGAATGACCATGGATGCGTGTAATCATTAAAGCATTCAGACATTACGTAGTTAAGTAAAGAAACTGATGCTTTAAATGAAAGAAAAGTTTGTAAAAAAGTCACCCCTCCCAACCTTGGGGGGGAAACTAAGGGACAGAACTTAAAATGGTATGTGCAAACACCCCCAGTCCGGTTATAGGTTTGTTATAAAACCGGTGGACCGTTATTTCATTCATCCATCCTGCAGCCACTAGGATGTCGTCAAGGGGCACGTCCATAGCTCTTGCTGCCGTCGTAGATGCTGCCCTGGTGGAGTGAGATTTAACCATATAAATGTTTACTCCAGCTACCGCAATTACCTCTTTTGACCATCTGGAGATGGTTTGAGTTGACACCTTCTGGTGTGTTTTTTTTATGGCTGATGAGGACCGATTGTTCTGTGCCTCTGAGATTCTCCGTAACTCTCAGATAGTGGTGTTAGTATGTTACCACCCACACAACCGTTGGTCCTCTGGATATGCCAAGAACTGGATCTCCATCCCTGGCATTCCTGGCCTGCTCTGTTTATCAGGTTCCTGATTAGGAATGTTATGTTGTTCATATTGGTGGTCATGTAGTCCAACCGTAGCTTTTGCAGTGTCTGGACTCTTTGTCAGCATACCACCTTCAGGGTTAGTTATAGGCAGTCCCCACTGTCAAAGTAGGGCTTGTACCACGCTCACATCCCATGTGTCAGTGAACCTTGGCCTTGGAGGTCTTAAATTGTAAATTCCCTTCATGAATTTTGTTGTAAAGGGGTGCGTTTCTATCGAACTGTGCCCTGCTTCCGGCATCAGATTGGAGGAGAGTGCGCCTCTGGCACTATAGATGCACTATAACTTAGTTTATAGTTATAGTACAGTTGATAGGAACTCCAAGACATCCGTTATCCGAACTGTGTTGTATTTGTTTGGACAGTCCTATGCCTTGAAATGGCCTCCTCAGAATCTGCAGACCAACAAGTTATACGTTCATGTAGTGGATGATTGCTCCCTGTAACTGGGTTCACTAGGAGGTCCCTGCTCTTGGGTACAGCCATTACTGGCTGGACTATAATTCCCAAAGTTTTTGGGGACCAGGCTTGAGTAGGCCAATCTGGCACTACCAATAGTCTTGCTTGATTTTTGTCAAGCATCGGTTTGTGAGACAAATTGGCGGAAAGCATACATAAACATTCCTCCCCAATTGAGGGAGAAAGCATCCACTGCCTTGCTCCTGGATCCAGCTCGCAGGACACATATCTGGGTAACTAATGGTTAGTCTAGATGCAAACGGATCAACATCTGGTATGCCAAATCGTGTGGTTATTTTGTTAAATACTGTCTGATTCAACATCCATTCTGTGTTGTTGTTAAACATTCATGATCCAGCATCTGTCACCGTGTTATATCTACCTCGTAGATTTCCCAAATATTCCTCTCGATACACCAGTGCCAAATGAGGTTCGACAATCTGTCGTAAGATACAGATTTTACACCACCCTTGTTAATGGATATATGCCACCGCAGTGGTGTTATCAATCTGAATTTGAACAAGCACCAGTTGCATATCGCTACAGAGAACCTTGAGTCCATATTGTGCCCCCAACAATTCTGGGTAATTGATTCCATGTGTTGGGGAATTACAGACTCCTGCTCATTCCATCTGCCCCCACAGCTTTAGACTGTGTTGGTGTCTCCCCAACCTTAGCCGCTTGCATAGGTCTGAAGAACCCTCGATGGCTTTCGAGCAAAATTTCCCTGAGCTGTCTCCCATTCGTTATCCACCATAGTTATTCAACAATGGCCTCTGCTGGCAATCCATAATTTGCCAATTCAGCCTGCATATAATTTGAGTGTTCATTCCTTTGCTTGCTGTAAGTTCTGGTAATGCAAAGGCCCATACTGCTGGGAATGCAGCTACTATTTGCCAATTACACTCGCTGTCTGCCTGATAAATGGCTAGAATTTGACTATCAGGTCATTGCAGGCTTAGTTAATATTGTCGTTTGCCCCTAGGCAAAGTCACCAACATATTTACTGTTTTTGATAGTAAATTCTAGGTAATCAATTACCCTTGTAGGTGTCAATTTTGATTTAACTGGATGGATGAGGTAACCAATTCTTTCAAACAGGGTTTTGGTTTGCTTGACTCGTGCTTCTGCCAATTCTTGGTGACTCCAAAATGAAAATGTCCTCCAAATATGCCATTACTATGTGGTTTTGAGACCTTTGTAGGCCCAGAATTGGTTTCCGTAGTTTTGTCAATAGTCTAGGAGCTGATGTCAACCCATTTGGCTGATCCATACCATCCAGTTAAACTTCAAATATCTCCTGTTCTTAGTGAATAGACACCGAATAGTATGCATCTTTGAGGTCGAAGCATGCCATGTGACCATTCTATAGGAAGCTCCTATAAAACAGTAGTTAAACCGTAACAAAATTACTGTTTCTAAAAGTCTATACTGCACAAATGAGTTACACCTGGATGAAGTGACATCCTCCATCTGTCACATGTCCTGAATGGCAATCCTGGCCAAAAATACTGGGCCTGCCTCGAAGACAATTCCAGTCCAAGTTCCATGTCTGCTTGGAACCTGTGTATGTTGTGCAGTAAAATTATCACGTTATTATCTGTTTTTAAAAACCCCGTTCTGAAATTTCTTGTTATTGTCATTTTGAACAAGAACACATGAGTAAATTACCAACATGTAACTGCTCCACAATCCCTTGTTTCAGTAAACCCAGACCCACCTGCCTCCATGGCTACCGGTGGTCTTGTGGTAAGCCCAAGGCCCCTGACGCGGATTCCTTTCCTCTCCTTGATTGGGTGTAGGACTGGTAAGGAGTGTGGATTCCATGTTTCTCCCGACCTCTGCTTGGGTCTGGTCTGAAACCTCATCATACTGAGCCTGCCTTGTAGGACAATTCTGGCCATTATTTTGAGTCTGCCTTGAAAGACGACTCTGATCGTATTTCCGTGCCCAGCTTTCAAGCTACCACCGGATTCAGTGAACCGCTCCACTGAGAGTGAGGTTCGTAGGCAGCCCTGAAAACAGATGCTGCCGCAGGCCCCTGAGGATACCTGTGATGACATGGCCCTTCCAGTGGACCTAAATGAGATTCTAGCTTTGGTCAGACTGAAAAGGACCATGAATGCTCCTCTCCTTAGAGCAGGAGACATTTGTGCAGCCCTGAAAACAGATGCTGCTGCCTGCGGGTTCTCCATAATACCCGGGCTGTCAAGAACTAGATTCAATCCAGGGAAGCACCCAGTGGAACCTGGATGATTGCAGAAGCACTTATTTTCTATTTGTTTGTATGGAAGCTTATTATTCCTTTTATGTAAAGCATTTTGGTGTTGACTTAAACAGTGCAATATAAGTAAAACTTACTTACTTACTTCCTTTCTTCTGCTTGTCCCTGGGAAGGTTTCCCCCCCTCTCTTTGTACTCTGATTCAGAGTGGTTTCTTCCACATGTAGTTCCCCCTTCAATGGGGAAGACATTGGGCTGCCCCATGTGCGAGGCACCCGGCACCGGCACTGCTGTAGGCCGTGCTGATACTGCTCCCTCCTTCGGAGCAGATTATTGTTGGAGCAACTTTTCCATAAGTTGCTCCATGTGGGAGAAGTCGTCCCCAGACGCTCTCCGTTGAGGGAGGGTATCCCTCTTCCCCGGACTCATCTGAGTCAACGGGTTAGTTTAGACTTGCGGGTGGCATTACGTCCCACAGGGCAACCATGGAGCTCCTGCTCCTGCCGATTCTGCTGTCGGCGCTAATGTCGGGAACAAGACCGTCGCCCGCTATTTGGAAGGCTGCGGTCTTCGGCAGCCGACATCCCCGCGGGCCGTCTCCTCGACATCTGGGCTCTGAAAAAAACTTCAAGCCCGAAAGAACGCAGGTAAGTGATTTCAACTTTCCTTACCTGGGAGGCTCAATGCCTGCCAGTCCGTCGTGCGTGTTGCGTTCAGACGTAATGACGCGCATGCAGACGGACGGCCCTTCTTCACGTAGTCACTCACGTGACTCCGAAGTAAAATTGCATTGTCATTGTCAAGTCCAGAGGTCCAGTGTGGTGGGGGGGGGGGGGGCTGCACAGCTGTGAAGCAATGGAGTTGCTGACTTACAGCTCCAGGGACCCAGGTTCGATCCTGACTATGGGTACTGTCTGTGTGGAGTTTGTACGTTCTTCCCGTGACCGCGTGGGGTATCTTCGGGTGTCCCCCCACACTCCAAGGACGTGCAGTGTGTAGGATAGTGCTGATATACAGGGTTATCACTGGTCGGCACAGACTTGGTGGACCGAAGGACCTATTTCCGTGCTGTATCTCTAAAGTCTAAAGTAAAGGTAACAAAGACCAATTTCAGGAGAACTCCATCTGAGGCTGGAAGAGAGTCAGATTATGTCATGAATTTGTCAATTTAAATAATGACAGATGCATGGAATTAATTCCTTCCCTGGATCCAACATGCCAACAAAAATGCCAAAAATGGCTCAACCTCATGTAGAATTGAAGAATTGCAGATGTTGACAAAAAAGACACAAAGTGCTGGAGTAACTCAGGACTATGCCAGAGGGTTACCTGCAACATCTCTAGAGAATGTATCCATGTTCTCCAGAGATGCTGCCTGACCCGTTAAGTTACACCAGCACTTTGTGTCTTTTTTGGTTCAGCCACAGCTGTTGCCAAAGGGAGGGTTGGAGTTGTTGGTTATGTATGGAGTTTGTCATGAAATCAGAAGACAATATCCTTGATCTTTCTTTCTAGTATTTAGTTGTAGGAAGTTATTTCCTTGAATTTTGCATCAGCATTCTTACCATTTACAGGAAGAATTATAGTTGGGAGCATTGGCGGAGAGGTGTAGCTAAGAGTTAGTGATGTACATGTAGAAATTATTGCATTGTGGCAGCACCTGGTGACAACCCAAGGTCACAATGAACCATCGGCTCTAGAGGGCGGTGTCTAGGTGTGGGAGGCACTAGTCACGGGGTCAGTACCTGAGTTGGTATTTAAGGCCGGGCAACGCCCATGTCCTTGGAGGAGTAGGGAGCTGTATTAGAGAGATTGAACACGTCTAGTGCACACAACTCCTGTCCGACTAGTTTTTGGCTGGACTCCTGCAAGTCCCCGCTACATCATAATTATATAGGGTGGCACAGAGGCATAGGAAGGGCGGCACAGTGGCATAGCGGCACAGTGGCATAGTGGTACAGTTGCTGCCTCACAGTGCCACAGACACGGGTTCGATCCTGATTATAGGTGCTGCCTGTATGGAATTTGTACGTTCTGCCTGTGACCGTGTGGGTTTGCTCCGGTTTCTTCCCACACTCCAAAGATATGCTGGTTTGGAGGTTGTGTAGGAAAGAACTGCAGATGCTGGTTTAAATCGAAGGTAGACACAGCATCTCTGAAGAGAAAGAATGGGTGAAGTTTTGGGTTGAGACCCTCCTTCAGACTGAAAAAGGGTCTTCTCTCCAGAGATGCTGCCTGACCCACTGAGTTACTCCAGCATTTTTTGTCTACCCTGGTTTGTAGGTTAATTGGCTTCTGTAAAAATTGTCCCTAGTGTGTGATGTGTAGGGTAGAACTAATGTATCGGTGATTGTTGGTCAACGCGGACTGGTGGGCCGAAGAGCCTGTTTCCGTGCTGTGTCTCTAAATAAACTAAACTAGCACTGTGTTTGAGAAGGAGTGCAGCAGGTCACTGAAAAACGTGTTTGGGGATGTAGGTGCAAGGACGGTTATTACGGTACATTGGAGAAAGCATCAGAAGAGAAACAAGCACTGGTTATTTTTTCGTAGAAATGTAATAGATAAGAATTGAACAATGAAGGGGCAAACATTTACTTCATCCATGATGCCCTCCCACAGGACTATGCCGGAGGGTTACCTGCATTCAGTGCTCAAATCTTTGGGATAAAACTTGAACCAACATCTTCCACTGCTACTTAATTGAAATGGAGACCTAAAGTTAAATGGGGAATTTGCAATATTCCTGTTCAAATACATATTAACAAGCACGACTGCAACGAATGATGATGCAACTGCAGCAATTTGATTTCAACATTGTCTACAAGAAAGGCAAAGACATGCACATAGGAGACACGCTATCCAGAGCCCTGGGTAAAACTAATGATCAACAACTCTCCAAACAGGAATTCTCAGTATTGAAGGTTTCGTTTGTGCCAACTGACTGTGTGAGCAGCCTTGCCGAACACACGGCTGCTGATGAGACGTCACAATTGCTGTCTGCAGTCATCCGGTGCGGCTGGCCGGTTAAACATCACAACACCCCGCTCGAGATACGGCCATACTTCCTGGTTCGCGACGAACTAGTATTACAGGACGGAATTATTGTCGAGGGCCACAAGGCAGTGGTCCCAGCAGCCCTCCGGGACAAATACTTTGACAACATCCACAGGGGCCACCCTGGTTTGGAGGCAATCCACCAAAGGGCTGCCCGGAATGACCAAATACATACGAGAAAAAAACAATGTTTGCGTCGTCTGCAAAAGCCTGACGCCACATCGGCAAAAGCAGCCTTTACTGCCGCACCCGGTACCCCCTCTCCCGTGGTCTACGTTAGCCACCAACATCTTCAAATGGCATGGGAAACACTATCTGGTTCTTGTAGACACTATCTGGTTCGAAATCGATTTACTTCAAACCACTACTTCTGAAGCAATAATCGAAAAGTTGCAGCGCCACCTCTCCCCGGCACGTACCCAGTCCGACAACGGCAGATTGTTCACCAGCCAAGCTTTTCGAAACTTTGCAAAATGATGGGACTTTCAACATATTACCAGCAGCCCTGAGTTCCCGCAGTCCAACGGACTCGCTGAACACGCCGTCCGAAGTGCAAAACAACTCATGGAGCGGTCGTACCTTGCCAAATCAGACGTGTACCTGGACCTGCTCAACTTAAGGAATATTGGGCGGGAACTACAGCTCAACGACTGATGTCTCACCAAACCCGTGTTCCTCTGCCTGTGTCCCAGCAGCTTTTGCAGCCACAAGTTAGTTCCCCGCCTGCAGTTCAGAAGCAACTACAATCCAAACGTGACACGCAGAAACGCTTCTTCGACAAGTCCAGCAAACCACTTAAACCTCTCGCACTTGGACAAGTGGTCCGTCTCCAGACAAACAAGGGCTATGAACGTCTGGGACACAGCGACAGCCTTGCCAAAGAACCGCACTCTTATCTGGTCGAAGCGGACGGAGTCATCTACAGACGCAACCATCAACATATCCTTCTGGTGAAGGAACCGCGTCCTGCGACTGTATCCTGATGTCTCGCATTTCGTACACTCTCCCACAGTCGGTCCCGCATCCCCACTGCCACCTATCGTTCCCACTGCGGTCTCTCCGCGGTGTTTGGCGTCTAGCTCGCCTATCTTGTCACCTCCCTGCCTGTCGGGCCACTGGCCGTTTCCTCATTTCCCTTCCCGATATCTTCTTCAGTGAAAGGAGGTGAGGCGGACTCGTACCGCACATGGGTTGGAAGGGTTTCCAGGCCACCCATTAGATATGGCGATTTTGTGTAATTTTGCAAATGTATTATTAACATTCCACCTATATTGCTTAGCCACCGGTGCTTCTTTTGTTTCTACAAGGAAGGATGTAGATTGGCTATTTCATTCTAGCCATTTATGCAGTTTGTTAGTACTGACTCCCCTTAGTATGTGCTTCATATTATCAAGAGCCTGCTTACGCTAGTTAGAATGAGTAGCAGCTCGGACATGTGATGACTGCAGATCCTTGCTGTATGTAGATTTAATCAACATGTGTTGTATATTGATGGTGTTCGAGTCGACTCATTACAGCTATCATTAATAATTAAATTACAAAATACTCGAGATGCTGAAAATCTAAAATCAAAAAAGAAAGTGCTGGAGGCCAGGCAGCATTTCCAACTTATTTGATCAGGAGATTGGATTAATTTCAAGCATTTGTGCCATCATTAAAATCGACAAATTCCATCATCATTATATGATTTTGTCCCCTGCCTCATCTAGAATTTTGCTGACACTGCTGTTTAATACTGATTGTTCTGTCCTCTGGAAATTTAATTGAAATAATCGATGGGCAAGGTAAGGAAATCTGGGCAAATAACAAAATGTGGGGCTGGAAATGGCATTAACAGAATACAGAGTGTAGTCATGAGGATGCAGAGTGACTCGGACAGGTTGGGTGAGTGGGAAGATACAGTATAATGAGGATAAATGTGAGGTTATACACTTTGGAGATAAGAACAGGAAGGCACATTGTTATCTGAATGGTGTCTGGTTAGGAAAAGGGGAAGTGCAACGTGACATGGGTGTGCTAGTACTGAAAGTAAGCATACAGGTACAGCAGGCAGTGAAGAAAGCTAATGGTATGTTGGCCTTCATAACAAGAGTTGAATATAGGAGCAAAGAGGTCCTTCATCAGTTTACAGCGACCTGGTGAGACCACACCTGGAGTATTGTATGCAGTTTTGGTCTCCTAATTTGAGGAAGGACATTCTTGCTATTGAGGGAGTGCAGCGTTGGTACACGAGGTTAATTCCTGGAATGGCGGGACTGTCATATGATGAAAGAATGGAGCGACTGGGCTTGTATTTATTGGAATTTAGGATGAGAGGGGATCTTATAGAAACATATCAAATGATTAATGAATTGGACACGCTAGATGCAGGAAACACGTTCCCGATGTTGGGGGAGTCTGGAAACAGGGGCCATACTTTAAGAATAAGGGGTAGGCCATTTAGAACTGAGATGAGGAAAAACTTTTTCACACAGAAAGTTGTGAATTTGTGGAATTCTCTGCCTCAGAAGGCAGTGGAGGCCGATTCACTGGATGCATTCGAAAGAGAGTTAGAGCTCTTAGGGCTAGCGCAATCAAGGGATCTGCGGAAAAGGCAGGAACGGGGTACTTACTGATTTGGATGATCAGCCATGATCACATTGAATGGCGGTGCTGGCTCGAAGGGCCGAATGTCCTACTCCTGCACCTCTTGCCTATGTATTTATGTAAATATTCCAACCCAGTAAATATTCTTGCACTGTGCAAATGATTGACCTTTTCTTTGTTTTGCATACATACAAATTCTGTAGATGGAGAGAATAGAGGATTGAATTAATGGCATACTAGCACAGGAAGAAAGATTATAAGCAAAATCCACAAATAAAACATGGAACATTGAACAGTACAACATAGGAAAGGGCCATTCGGCCCATAATGTTTGTGCCGAACATGATGCCCAGCTGAACTGATCTCATCTGCTCGCACATGATGCATATCCCTCTTTTCCCTGCACTTCCAGGGAATGTGCCTAGCTTAAAGCCACTTAAATGCCACTATGGTATCTGCCTCCACCACCACCCCGGCAATGTGTTCCAGCCCCCACCACCCTCTGAGTAAATAACTTGCTCCGTACATCTCCATTAACTTTCCCCCACTCAAATTAAAGCTCAAGTGTTGGACATTTCCTCCCTGGGGAAAAGCTTCTGACTGTCTACCCTATCTATGCCTTTCAAATTTTTAAATATAGATGGATGATACAAAAATATGAAATAGAACATAAAATTGTTCAGCACAGGAACAGGCCCTTCAGCCCACAGTGTCCATGCCGAACATGATGACAAATGATACTAATCTCTTCTACCTGCTCGTGATCCATATCCCTCAACTCCCTGCAAACATGATAGGTGACAATAGTTCAATAGTTCCTTTATTGTCACATGCACTGAGATACAGTTAACTGCTTTGTTTTGCATATAATCCAGTAAAATCATACTATACATATGCACATTCATGCAGAAGTAAGAATGCTAAGATTGGAGGTTAAAAACATAGCAGATCTTCACTGAGTACACAAAGGAGCCATCACGTTTCTAGCGCCATCTTATAGTTTTCAAGTACTGAGTTCTTCAAAATAATGAGTCTTATCCTGGCCGTGAGGGCCTGATATGCCGGTGACAGATGAAACCAGATTTTCCTAGTATAATCTTTTTCCTGCTTTTCCCCATGTGTGCCTTTGTATAATGTGCTAATGCTGAGAATGGAATTCTCCCATTTCAAGGACTGGAACTAACCTCAACCATGCCCAACTCTGAGTCAAGGTGTAGCCCAACCAAGTGGAAAGTAAAGCCAAATTCCTCCCACAGGATCAGCATGGTATTTTTCTTCTCCCCATTCCCTGCATCAATCATCCTCAGACTCTCAAGGTGATACTGGTAATTAGTATATATTAGGGATAGTTCAGTGATTTAAATTACTTTACAAAGGACTCTTACAGCCAGTAACTTTCATTCCATCATTCGGGGCTGAATTTGAACCCAACTCCCAGAGGTGGAAAGTTGGTATCTAACCCACTACACACCCAATTCCCCTTGGGTTTGGCCCTTTAACATAACTGGAGCAAAAGAAGACTGATCCAATTCATGTGGATAATTAGCACTAGAGCCCAGCAGACAAGGGAGTAAGTGCTAAGTAGAACAGTGGTACAGTGTGCTGTTCAGGAAAGAAATCTAGAGGTTAGAGGTTAAATATACATATGAGACCATTAGCGCAGTATGCAGCTGCAGTTCTGCAAAGATAACAAGATACTGCATTGAATAAGCAAACAGAGAGAATGCAAATTTAAAAAAAAAAGTTTGACTGTTGCTTTAAGAGGAATTTGGTCAGACTCCACCAAGAGTACTTTGTGGAATTCTAGTCAATTAATTATAGGAAAGATACTGTTGAAAATGCACAGAAGCGGAGTGTGAGTATCAAGGAATTGGGTTATATAGCAAGATTTATGGAAGTTGGGTTTGTTTTGTCTGGGAGAGGAGGCTTTGAGATTATCTCAAATTTTTTTTAAGTTGTGAAAATAATCTATTAAATTTATTCAAGCAAGTTATTCCCTGCAGTGGTGCATTGCAATGTTAGGGGACACATCAGATATTGGCAAAGTAGCAGACTGGGATGTAGCAAAAAGAACTTGTACACTGAAACATTATGAGGGAATGTGAGAAAATTGTTGGTGTGAGGAATATGTTGAAAATGACGTGATTATTTCATTTCTGAATTGCTTGATTGAAAAAACAGAGCATGGAAACAGGCTCTTCAGCCCACCGAGTCTATGCGGACCATCGATCACCCATTCACACCAATTCTATGTTATCCCACTTTCATACCCACTCCATACACACCAAGGGTTATTTACAGAGACCTATTAACCTATAAACCTCTACATCGTTGGGATGTGGGAGGAAACTGGAGCACCCAAAGGCATCCCACGCGGGCATAGGGACAATGTGCAAACTCCACACAGACAGCGTCCAAGGTCAGGATTGCACCCGGGTCTCAGGTGCTGTGAGGCAGCAGCTCTACCACTGTGCTCCCTGAAACATTTATTGAGTAGGTAGGCAAGTGAATACAACAAGTGTTAAGTTATGTAAAAGTAGGATTTTTCTTTGTTGATAATCCTATCTTCCTGGATTCTATGTAGGGTCTCAAAGTTTATTACATCTTGTCCTCATTTACTTTCCTCAGTACTTTAAAAATAAATCTTCCCACTGTAAAAGTGGGAATCTGAGACTCCATCATTTGTCTGCAATGGAAGGCATTTAAAGACCGCATGGATGAACTACAACAATTGTTCATCCCAGTTTGGCAAAAGAATAACTGAGGGAAGGTAGTCCATCCGTGGATAACAAGGGAAATCAGGGATAGTATCGAAACAAAAGATGAAGCATACAAATTAGCCAGAAAAAGCAGGCTACCAGAGGACTGGGAGAAATTCAGAGTCCAGCAGAGGAGGACAAAGGGCTTAAATAGGAAAGGGAAAATAGATTATGAAAGAAAACTGGCAGGGAACATAAAAAATTAACTGCAAAAGCTTTTATAGATATGTGAAGAGAAAAAGATTAGTTACAACAAATGTAGGTCCCTTGCAGTCAGAAACAGGTGAATTGATCATGGGGAACAAGGACATGGCAGACCAATTGAAATACTACTTTGGTTCTGTCTTCACTAAGGAAGACATAAATAATCTGCCGGAAATAGCAGGGGACCGGGGGTCACATGAGATGGAGGAACTGAGTGAAATCCAGGTTAGTCGGGAAGTGGTGTTAGGTAAATTGAATGGATTAAAGGCCGATATATCCCCACGGCCAGATAGGCTGCATCCCAGAGTGCTTAAGGAAGTAGCCCCAGAAAGAGTGGATGCATTAGTGATAATTTTTCAAAACTCTTTAGATTCTGGAGTAGTTCCTGAGGATTGGAGGGTAGCTAATGTAACCCCACTTTTTAAAAAGGGAGGGAGAGAGAAAACGGGGAATTACAGACCAGTTAGTCTAACATTGGTAGTGGGGAAAATGCTAGAGTCAGTTATCTCCTGGTGGCGGCGCGACTCGTTGCAGCGGCTCCTACAGCCTGTCTGTCTTTTTTTTAATTTTTGTCTAGTTAAATGTAGTGTTTGTGTTTTTTTAAGCTTGGTTTTAAATGTGTATATGTGGGGGGCGGGGGGGGGAGGGGGAAACCGTTTTAAATCTTTTCCCTGTTCGGGAGACCCGACCTTTTCCCTGTCGGGTCTCCGTTGTCGTTGGGGCCTAGCACCGTGGAGCGGCCTCCAACCTGAACGACCCGGGGGCTCGGGAGACTGCGGAGCTGCAGACTCACCATCGTGGGGCTGGCCGGCCTCGGTGCGTGGGGAGCGGTGGTGACTCACTGCTGCGACTCGACTCCTGGGGCTCGGAGGCTCCAGCAACGCAGCCGCAGGTCCGGTGGACTGGGACATCGGGAGCTCGCGGGTCCGGGGGGAGAGAGAGGCCGCTTCCCAGAGCTCCCGCAACGCGACTTCTCCAGCCCGTGTCGCGGGGTTGGAACGACCCGGAGCAGGGTCATACATCGCCCGGCACGGCTTCATGGCCGTGGGACATTCCAGCGCCTGCCGGGGGCTCCGACCTTGTACTTTCAGACCGGGAGCGGGGCCGTAAATCGCCCCGCGCGGCCTAAAATGGCCGTGGGACTTATCATCACCCGCCTGGAGCTTGGACATCGGGAGAGAAATTGAGAGCAGGGGAGAGAAAAGACTTTGCCTTCCATCACAGTGGGTTCACTGTGATGGATGTTTGTGTGAACTTAATTGTGTGTATGTCTGTAGGACATTGTTTTTGTTTGTATGGCTGTGGAAACAAAATTTCGTTTGAGTCTCACTGGGGCTCAAATGACAATAAATTTGTATTGTAAATTTGTATTGTATTGTAAAGATGGGATAGCACCACATTTGGAAAGTGGTGAAATCATTGGACAAACTGTCGTTGTGTCCTTGGGCAAGACACTTCACCCACCTTTGCCTGTGTGTGAATGTGTGTGAGTGATTGGTGGTGGTCGGAGGGGCCGTAGGCGCAGATTGGCAGCCACGCT
This sequence comes from Amblyraja radiata, assembly GCF_010909765.2. Taxonomy (NCBI): domain Eukaryota; kingdom Metazoa; phylum Chordata; class Chondrichthyes; order Rajiformes; family Rajidae; genus Amblyraja; species Amblyraja radiata. The sequence goes on from NC_045957.1 coordinate 89,024,257, forward strand.
TCCGTCAGTCTGCCCCAGGGCAGCTGTGGCTACAGAAGTAGCTTACCACCACCGAGTGTGACTGAGGAGTGAATGAATAATACGATGTAAAGCGCCTTGAGTATTAGAAAGGCGCTATATAAATCCCATCCATTATTATTATTATTAAAGTCAGCATGGATTTATGAAAGGTAAATCATGTCTGATGAATCTTATAGAATTTTTCGAGGATGTAACTAGTAGAATGGATAAGGGAGAACCAGTGGATGTGTTATATCTGGACTTTCAGAAGGCTTTCAACTAGGTCCCACATAAGAGTTTAGCATGTAAACTTAAAGCACACGGTATTGGGGGTTCAGTATTGATGTGGATAGAGAACTGGCTGGCAGCCAGGAAGCAAAGAGGAGGAGTAAACGGGTCCTTTTCAGATTGGCAGGCAATGACTAGTGGGGTACCGCAAGGCTCAGTGCTGGGACCCCAGCTATTTACAATGTATTAATGATTTGAACGAGGGAATTGAATGCAACATCTCCAAGTTTGCGGATGACACGAAGCTGGGGGGCAGCGTTAGCTGTGAGGAGGATGCTAGGAGGCTACAAGATGACTTGGATAGGCTGGGTGAGTGGGCAAATGCATGGCAGATGCAGTATAATGTGGATAAATGTGAGGTTATCCACTTTGGTGGCATGAATGGGAATGTAGACTATTATCTGAATGGTGGCCGATTAGGAAAAGGGGAGATGCTACGAGACCTGGGTGTCATGGTACACCAGTCATTGAAAGCAGTCTGAAGAAGGGTTTCGGCCCGAAACGTTACCTATTTCCTTCGCTCCATAGATGCTGCTGCACCCACTGAGTTTCTCCAGCATTTTTGTTTACCATTGAAAATAGGCATGCAGGTGCAGCAGGCAGTGAAGAAAGCGAATGGTATGTTAGCATTCGTAGCAAATGTATTTGAGTATAGGAGCAGGGAGGTTCTACTGCAGTTGTACAGGGCCTTGGTGAGACCACACCTGGAGTATGGCGTGCAGTTTTGGTCTCCTAATCTGAGGAAAGACATTCTTGCCATAGAGGGAGTACAGAGAAGGTTCACCAGACTGATTTCTGGGATGGCAAGGCTTTCATATGAAGAAAGACTGGACTCGGCTTGTACTTGCTAGAATTTAGAAGTAGAGGGGTGATCTTATAGAAACTTATAACATTCTTAAGGGGTTGGACAGGCTAGATGCAGGAAGATTGTTCCCGATATTGGGGCAGTCCAGATAAGGGGTCACAGTTTAAGGATAGGGGGGAAGTCTTTTAGGACCGAGATGAAAAAAATGTTTTTCATACGGAGAGTGGTGAATCTGTGGAATTCTCTGCCACAGAAAGTAGTTGAGGCCAGTTCATTGGCTATATTTAAGAGGGAGTTAGATGTGGCCCTTGTGGCTAAAGGGATCAGGGGGTATGGAGAGAAAGCAGGTACAGGATACTGAGTTGGATGATCAGCCATGATCATATTGAATGGCGGTGCAGGCTCGAAGGGCCGAATGGCCTACTCCTGCACCTATATTCTATGTTTCTATGTCTGTATTTCCTAAGGGGTGATACTGGTGTTAAGTAATTAATTACTTATCCTACTTTGAAATCATTATCACCTATTCATGTCATAGTATCATTACCTCTGAGCTCAGATTGAATAGGTAGAAAGTTGCTGCAGATGTTGGATTATAGCGAAGATAGACAAAAATGCTGGAGTAACTCAGCAGGTCAGATAGCATCTCTGGAGTAAAAGGACGTTTTGGGTTTTGACCCATTGAAGACTTTGTGTGCAGCTCATATTGAATGACTGGCCCAGCTCATTTGGTGGATTCAGATCTTCCACCAGTCTGGGGTCAACTTGGCCAACGTTCCCATATTTTCCAGCCCCCATGTTGCCATGACAGAAATGAGCCATCCCAAATAAATTGTAGAGGAGGAGCTATTAAGGTAGTTCAACGCAGAAAATGAGAAAACTGTTGCACCAACTATGAGGTGCAATTGGTGCCTGTTTTTTTTTTTTAGTCAAAGCAGGCAGATTTATGCTATCTCACTGTATGGCACACAATGGCACAGCTAGTAAGGCTGCTCCCTCATAGCTTCTGGAGACCTGGAGTCGATCCTGACCTTGGGTGCTGTCCGTGTGGATTTTGCACATTCTTCTTGTGTGGGGTGTTTTTTTTTCCAGCTGCTCCATTTTCATCCTACATCCCAGAAAACCTGCAGATTTGTTGGTTGTTTGGCCTCAGTAAATTGCCCCTAGCGTGCGGGAAGTAGGTGCAAAAGTTTGATAACATAGAACTGATAAGAACGGGTGATTGATGGTCAGTGTGGATTTGGTAAGCCACAGGGCCTGTTTCCATGCTGTATCTTTAAATCAATTAACCATTATCTCAGAGAACTTAAAAGTGAATTCAGTCAAATGTTTGCTCCAAATGTTAAATTATAAAAATAGTCTGCAAAGATGCAACGATAAATCAAATGACGTCTAAATAACTGCACTAAAAAACTTGTTTTAAAGTAACTTGCATTTTTCCTTGTGACCAAATGGAGAGGTCTTTTTCCCTTCTCCTCCTTGTCCCTCTAGCACCTGTGCTGTATGTATGCCTTCTGCTCATTTGCCCAAAGGAAATGCCAACCAAATCATTCATTTCTGAAAACAGCAGGACATCTTGAATTCAAACCAAAGTAAGTCCCTTAGCATCTGTGGATGTAAACAGCTTCAAAGAACCTTAGTTTGCACCAAATTCTTGTAGAATTGTGGCAAGAGCAGTCAAAATGAATTTTCAATTAACCCCCAAGTGGCGATAGTCCTATTAAATCCCTTCACTTCATCTATCCGTTCTCCAGAGATGTTGCCTGACCTTTCGAGTTACTCCAGCACTTTGTGTCCTTTTGTGTATTAACCAGCATCTGCAGTTTTTGTTTCTACCCAAGGACTTGCTGTTCCATTGCTCCAATAATTAGCTTGTTGGCATTTCCCTGGTGAATGTAATTTTCTTGAGTTCCTTCCTCCCTTCCAATTCATAATTTGCAGCTGTTTCTGGGATATTATTTTTATCCTCTGTAGCGATGACTGATGTAAATTAACTGCTAATTTTATCTGCCATCTTCCTGTTTTCCATTCTTAACTTCCCAGGCTCATTTTCTGTATGATCAATGCTCATTTTGTTAACTCTTCTTTATGAACCATTCATTAAAGAAACGTTTTTTTCATTCATAGTGAACTTTCTTAAATTCTAGTTATTCATTTCTTTGTAACATTTTAGTCATTTTCTGCTAAACTTTTCAATTCTTTTACACTGTCCCTTTTTGACTAATTACAGGCAATTATAGACCAATTCTAAACAATTCTAATTAACCACATTTAAACCTTTCCACTGAAGCTCTGTTCTACCTCTCAGTGGAGATTATACGGCCTGTCCCACTTGACGATTTTTTCGGCGACTGCCGGCATCATTGACTGATGTATGAGGTCACCGAAAAATACGCGGCATGAAGCGGCGTGACGCTCGTGATGACGTATGACACGTGGTGTTTTTTCAAGTGTCACAACATTTTTTTTGTCGCCACTGAATTTTGAAATGTCCAAATCCTTATGGCGACACTGATATAATGCTGGCAGTCGCCGACAAAATTGCCAAATGGGACAGGCCCTTAACAGGCACCTTTTCCAATCTTGTCTATTGCATTCAGTGCTCCCAATGTCCCCCTCTTTTACATTGGCAAGACCAAGCATAAACTGAGTGACTGTTTTAGACAATAGACAATAGGCAATAGGTGCAGGAGTAGACTTTTGGCTCTTCGAGCCAGCACCGCCATTCACTCTGATCATGGCTGATCATCCACAATCAGTACCCCGTTCCTGCCTTCTCCCCATATCCCTTGACTCTGCTATCTTTAAGAGCTTTATTTAACTCTCTTGAAAGCACCCAGAGAAATGTCCTCCACTGCCTGGCAGGCAGAGAATTCCACAGATTCACCACTCTCTGAAAAAGTGTTTCATCATCTCTGTTCTAAATGGCCTACCCCTTATTCTTAAACTGTACCCCTGGTTCTGAACTCCCCCAACGTCGGGAACATGTTTCCTGCCTCTATCGTGTCCAATCCCTTAATAATCTTATATGTTTCAATAAGATACCCTCTCATCCTTCTAAATTCCAGTGTATACAAGTCCAGTCGCTCCATTCATTCAATATATGACAGTCCTGCCATCCCGGGAATTGACTTTGTGACCATCGCTGCACTCCCTCAATAGCAAGAAAGTCCTTCCTAAAATTTGGAGACCAAAACTGCACACAATACTCCAGGTATGGTCTCACTAGGGCCCTGTACAACTGCAGAAGGACCTCTTTGCTCCTAACCTCAATTCCTCTTGTTATGAAGGCCAACATGCCATTAGCTTTTTTTCACTGCTTGCTGTATCTGCATGCTTACTTTCAGTGACTGATGAACAAGGACCCGCAGATCCCGTTGCACTTCCCCTTTTCCTAAATGTTTTGTCAAACATTTGCACGCTATCTGCCAAGTTCTGCTGGATAGAAATAAAATGCTAGAGTAACTCAGCAGGACAGTCAGCATCTCTGGATAGAGGGAATGGGTGACATTTCGGGTCCTGTCCTGCTGAGTTACCCCAGCATTTTGTGTCTACCTTCGGTGTAAACAAGCATCCGTAGATCCTTCCGACACAAGGTCTGCTGGATTAGTGGTTGCTAAGCATTTTAACTCCTCTGTCCATTCCCATGCTGACATTTCTGTCCTGGGCCTCCTCCATTACCAGAATGAGGCCACACGCAAACTAGAAGAACAACACCTCACATTCTGCTTAAGTAGCCATCACTCAGTGGTATGAAAATTGAATTCTCCAATTTTAAGTAATAACCAATCCAACCTCGCCCCCCCCCCCCTCCCCCGTACCCTCTCTCTTTCCCTGATATGACCCACCCCCCAGCCATCTTGGTACACAAACATTTCTCCCACCATCTCCCACCATTTTTGATTTTTCTCCCTTCTCCTTTCTGCGGTCATCTCCTATGCTGAGTCCCAAATTTCCATTTTATTCCAACTCATACCCATCTCCCCAGTCCTTCCTTCCATCTTTATATTTCACTTCACTTCTCCCTCTATATGACATCCTTTTGTCTCTTTTCACCTCCCACCTTTGTCCCTTCATCCATAAAAACAAGTCTTAGAGGAACGTTTGCACTCATTGTACAATCCAATCTTACCACTGACTTTATTTATCTTAAACTTAATTTAAATAAAATGTGGAAAGACAATTAATAAAACTAAATTTTCTCATTCAATAGCAGATGATATTGGTAATTCACTTCAGTTTCAAGGCACTTTATTTAAGGCTTCAAAACAATTTATCTTGGCTGTACCAGAATATATTACCAATTCGATTGATAATATAACTCCAACAATGACAACATCTAAAAGTTATTCTAAATTTTGGACAGGCTCTACAACATGTTTTAGCAATAATAGGACCTATATACACCAGAGAATTTGGTTAGCAAGAAAGCTTCTGAAACATGCAATGCAAACCGTGTGATATCTTCACAGTTTGATACAATGAACTATTTGGCCTTAAATTAAGTTTACTTTTTCTAAAAAAGTTGTATTTTAAAGACGTTTCTGTCAATTGTGGAATCCCCTTCGTGACAAATCTATTTATTGTATTAACATCTTAAAATAAATGTTAAAGATTCCAGGCCACTGTTTTCACACTAAGCTTCATGTGCTAGCCTTACCTTATATTTCTCAGTTAAACTTGTTTACAAAAAAGCTTAAAGTTTCAGACAGAGTTTTAATTGCTCTCATGTTTTACTCCAATGCAGAAAATAAGTTCAACGTGCTTGAACAAGAAGATTCTAAAATTGCTGGAATTTTAATGCTGGAAGCATTAATTTTAATGCTGGAAGCATTAAAAATAGTTTTATATTAAAAAGAGTTAATTGGATATTTTCTTGCAACAAAGCAGGTACTCTGAATAAAACATGCAGTGAATCGTAGTTGACGGTACAAAAGATCATCTGGGTTACTTCAAGTCATACAGCAAATGGCAATCAGATTGAGTTTTATTTTTATCCTATGAAATCCCAGTTAAACTGTTCACAAATTTATAATTTTCTACTCTGCTACTCTGACCATCCAACCCTTCCCCCCTCACCTCCAACTTGACTCCAAATGAATCAAGCAAAGTTTAGATTTTATTATTTGGTTCATGATTTCTAGCATTCACAAAAGTGAGCAACTATTATGACACTCTAATTAACCAAATATATGAAATATTTCAAACGTGCTTAAGTAAAAGCATCTGTAGAGCCTCTGATAGACATATTTTTAACATACCCTTCTGCTTAGACCTCATGAAAGGAACACTGTTTTGTTGAGTCAGTTATTTGAACTAATGCACTGAGTTCTTTGTCAGTGGCAAGACTCCGAGATTTTCATAATTTGGTTTATCAATAGCTGAAAATGTACTGTCCCATTACCTAACAAAAAAAAGAGTAAATCACGTGCTTTCTACGTGATTGTAGGCACATATTGTAAAACAGAACATTCATAGTCCTTTTCCATTGTACATTGTGGCTCGATAAGCTGTTGCTATTCTGTTACATGAAACAAGCCCACAATGGCTGGAACATGAAATCACTCGTAATGGGTTGTAGCCTGGATATCACAAATGGATTCAATGAATCTGGCAGTAAATTTTATATTGTACAAAGGAGGTTAGACTTTATAATGAGCAGAGCAAAGAGTTGCAGATTCATCGCAATTAATGAAAAGTGCAAAGAAAGGGCAAAGCAATCAGCTTTACAGAGTTAGTTCAGTCACATCAGTGTCCCTTAAAATATTTAATAGTGTGAGGATTTGCATCACGAATTGATTGTCACAAAAATCCACTGATATAGCGTTAATCGTGAACTGACAATCCTGCATGAAAATGTAAAAGAGTAAGACATCTGACTGACGTACTTTAGCTTTAGTTTTAACCCTGGTGACAACAGAATAGTGGTTAGGCTAAAGTGGAAGTTAGCTGCTCCCTGCTGAGTTCTCCTTGTGTTTTAGCACCCATTTTCCCCTTTACCTCTTGGGGTTTGCGATCATTAAGGCCACAAATTATGGGCCACATATGAATTTAAGAAGCATCTGATATCTAATGACAGAATTGGAACCTCCATATGACTCCCGTTTTGCAAAGTTTGAATAAGGAAGCCATCCCAAGTACTTTCCCCAATGTATATCGCTCATTTAAAAAGACAAGATTATCTCATCTTTAACACATTGCGCTGACTGGGAACTGAACATGCACAAATTAACTCCTACATTTCCTACATTAACTCTTCAAGAATGATTTCATTGGGGACTAAGTACTTTCATAAATCTAAAATGCAATATAATTTTTTTACAATACCATAGGAAGTGGAACCATCCCCAGCAATTAATGCTTTGAGCTCTTGTATTTCTATTATACATATCCCTAGGTACAGTGAAGCAAAAATTTCAGCAATCCTGCACATTATTTAAAGTGCAAACATATCACATCCATTGATATATTCCCATCTGTTCCGCAAGTTACAAATGCAAAAACTCCAATATATTTGTCAAACATGGTTTTCATTTCAGAATGTTGCACTCTGCAGCATCCCATTACTATTTTCTAAGCGTTTTGATACCACATCATAGTAATACTTCCTTGGTCATTCCCTCCTGTTCTGCTTTCTTTGCCCATCATTTCAACCAGTTCAACTCCAATTTCCACTGCCATTTCCACTCCCAAAACTTTGCGATGAAGGTCAAGTTCCAGGGATTTATTAGTCTATAGCCCCATTAATATCTCAGATACTGTTTTTCTACAAAAGCTAATTTCTTCCAGTCCATTCTCTCCACCATGTCCCTGTCTCCAATCATAGTTTCTCCTATTTTGGTCTGCAAGAAATCTACATTAATTTCCATTTTATAGATCTACTAGACCAAGTGGGACCTGTTGGGTCCCTGTCACATGGGAGGCCTGGTCCCCCAACGAAACCCACTCCACCAATGCAATATTCCACCACTCACTTATAACCCCTACGGGAGGTCTGGTCCTCCAACGCAAACTGTTCCCCAAGGCAATATTCCCCCACTCACTCGTTCCCCCAATGCAACCCATTCACCCAGCGCAATATTCAACCACTCACCCTTAGCCCCCAACTGAACAGGGGCTGCTCATTTCCCCTTATCACTCTCCCTCATTTTAATCTTAAAAAAAACACTGGCAGGACTCAGTATCCTGGGATAGAAACATTGCAGCGAGCAAGGCTACAATCCCATTGTGACGTCATAGCTGTAAATGCCAGTGCAGTGGGAAGAAATCTTTCTCAAATTAGGCTTTTGTAAATAAAAAAAGTGAATACTTTTTAAAATATATCATCAATCTGAACGAAACTTGATACACCACATCACGGGACAATTGTGAGTAAGATGGTGCAAAAATTGTAGCGCTATCATGTACCGTTTCAATCAATCAATCACTCAATCAATCAATCAACCTTTATTGTCATCTTACAAAGCAACAGTTGTACAGTGCAAAATGAGAAGACGTTTCCCAGGGAATACCACATATCACCACGCACATATGAGCATCGCACATAAAACTTAAACATTTCACATAAATAAAAACAATAAAAACAATCCAGTCCCTGATAAAACAGTACGAATAGTTAAAAAGTGCAGGTAAAAACAGCAAACTTAAAATACAAGTAAAAACAGTCATAAATTGTCCAGGGCAGCTGATTTAAGTGGCCAGTGCCAGATTTATTAAATTGTCAGTGCAAAAAGCAGCAGAATCAGGTGGAGTGACTGTTTAGCAGCCTCACAGCCTATGGAAGGAAGCTGTTTAGCAGTCTAGTTGTCCGAGCTTTGATGCTACGGTATCTCTTGCCTGATGGCAGGAGATCCAGATCTGTGTGGAGGGGGTGCAGTCTGTCCTTTGCTATGCTCAGTGCTTTATTCAGGCAGTGACTCTGGAACAGTTCTTGTACCGATGGTAGGGATACGCCAATGATCCTCTCTGCTCCCCTCACTACCCTCTGCAGAGACTTCCTGTCTGAGCAGTTACAGTTGGAGTACCACATGTTCTTGCAGTACGTGAGTACAGACTCCACCGTGCCCCTGTAAAATGTCCTGAGGGTGTTGGTGGGGAGTGAGGCCTGTTTGAGTTTCCTCAGGTAGTGCAGTCGCTGATGGGCCCGTTTGACAATCCCAGTGTTGTTCCTGGACCAGGTGAGACTGTCTGTAATTTGCACTCCGAGGAACTTTATGTTCTCCACTCTCTCCACCGTGGTGCCACTGATGTTGAGGGGTGTGTGTTTGGGCTGCGACCTCCTGAAGTCGACAATCATCTCCTTTGTTTTGTCGACACTTAATTCTAAGTTGATGTTGCCGCACCAGTCCAATAGTTGTTTCACTTCCTCCCTGTACATTGTTTCATCCTCTCCACTGATGAGTCCCACTACTGTGGTGTCATCTGCGAAGTTCGGGATCACATGGGCACACAGACAGACGCACACACGCATAGAAACAAACATGTTGAGAGTTTTAGTAATATATAGATGGAAATTATTGTAGTCTATTGTTATGTTTTATGTTAGTCTTTTCTCACATTCTACCTTCCAATTTCCATATCAATTTCTTGGTTCTGTTTTGCCCAACTTGAATTTTTTTCAGTCCATAGGCTAACTGCACCTTTTGCCAACATTATCGGCATTTTCCTTTAACTTTCCCTTATTAATACCTTTAATCTTCTGAGTTTCAACTGGGTCAGTTTTCCTGTTAAGTTTTTTGATTTATGGTTTAAATGTAAGCCTTTGCATGTTTACAGATTTACCTTTTAGTGACTTGTTTTGATGAGTTTTAAAACTGTGATTTCACATTGAATAAAATTTCCATTCCATCTTTATTTAAAATTCTATTAAATTCTGACTATTCTTCCGTAAAAGCTCCTTATTTACCAGATTCAATGACTGTTTTTCTCATCACATTGCTGGATTTAAAATAACATGTTCTTGTGTTGCGTCTGACAGAATGACACTGATACATGTTGACTGAGTAAACTGTCATGTGAATTAAAAGAGTCTAAAAGTGAATTAAAAGATGGCATGTATCTCAGCACTAAAGTGTAGGAAATCAATCAAATATTTACAATTAATTAATTAATCATGACTGACAGAGGGAAAGTAATCAACATAATCAGGGACCACTCACTCTGTGGTCATTCTATCTTTTCTCATCTCCCACCTGCCAGAAGATACAAAAACATGAAAGGAACCACCAAATTCAAGAACAGTGTTGTTCCACTGATGTCAGACCATTGAATGAACCCTACATATATTTAGGATGTATTACTGATCTGCCAATCTATCTCTATGCTGCCCTTGCACTTTTTCTGTCTGCATTTTCTCTGTAACTGTACATTAAATTTTGCAATCTTCTCTTTCTTTTTTAGTTTAGTTTAGGGATACATCGCGGAAACAGGCCCTTTGGCCCACCGAATCCACACCGACCAGCGATCCCCATGGATTAACACTGTCATACACACATTATGGACAATTTACATTTATACCAAAGTTAATTAACCTACATACCTGTACGTCTTTAGAGTGTGGGTGGAAACCGGAGTAGTACCCGTAATCAGGATTGAACCCGGGTCTCTGGCGCTGTAAGGCAGCAGCTCCACCACTGCACCACCATGCCGCGCATTTTCTCCTTTGTTCTACCTGTTGTACTTACAGGTATGTGTGATATGGTTACACTCATGTACAATATGATCTACCTGGAGAGCACCCAAACAAGGTTTTCTGCTGCATCTCGCTACACATGACAATAATAAATCAATACCAAATTAATTAATTAATTAGTTATTGACCTAGTAAATACATTTTAAAAATGCACAAACATTGTTTTCATCATATAAAAGATGTGAACATTTTCCAAAAATGTGTAGCTAATAATCCACCAGCATCACACGAAATGTTGTGCATAGATTGCAGTAACCGGTAAATTCTCAAGGATTCTAAAGTAAAACACAAACCATTAAATGGCACAAGCATCTTCAGCGAGATGGAGAGTGGGTTGTTTTCCAAGCTAAACTCTTCCCCATTCATCAGATATGGGGCCCAGAATTGCAGCCAGATGTTCAGAAGAGATGGTGAAAAACTCCTTTCTTCTTCCCATGGGCACAGTAATGCTTCAGCATTTGTATTGCTATGCCATTGAATTAGGTACGCGTCAACAAGCGACAGTGTAACCCAAAATGTTAGCCAAAAAATGAAAGGCCAAGGTATTAACTCAGTCTATTTAACTTTCCAAACTGCCTGATGCAGTCCAAATAAAATGAAGCAAAATATAATGTTTCTCTATGGTGTATTTTATATATATTTTTATTAGTGTTGGTCAGTTAGTGAGACCAGGTGGTCCTCTGGGGTAAACAAAGCTTCTGTTGTCATAGATTCCAAACATTAGGTTTTAAAAGTGCTAGGCAGCTCATCAATCTCTACCTTTCTTTGCCAGCAATTCACAAAATGTAATTTTTGCTGCTACTAGATGCTGTGTAACTTTTCCTTCTTCCATTCCCGAATGAATAAAAATATAAAATGAACAGTTGGTTCCTTGCTGTAGACGGCAACCAAAGGATTTTGCTGAGCTTGTATAATTTAGGGCAGCACTGTGGAGCAGTAGTAGACCCAGAGACCCGGATTTGATCCTGATTACAGGTGCCGTCTGCATGAAGTTTGTACGTTCTCCCTGTGACCGCATGGTTTCTTGGTTCTTGGTTTCTTGGTCCACCAAAATATTCCAAATGGAATTTAAACTGGAGGTGCATGGATTTTCTCTGGGTGCTCCGGTTTCTTCCCACAATCCAAACACATACAGATTTGTAGGTTAATTGGCTTTGGTAAAATTGTAAATTGTTCTTAGTGTGTAGGAAAGAACTAGTGTCGGTTTGGACTCGATGGGCCAAAGGCCTGTTTCCGCTCTATATCCCTAAAGTCTAAAGTAAATCATTAGAACATAGAACAGCATAGAAATAGGCCTTTATGTGCTGAAAATAATGCCAAAATAAACTAATGTCATCTGCCTCCACATGATCCATGCTCCTCCATTCTCAGTGTATCCATGTGCCCATCTAAACGCCTCTTAAATGCCATTATCGCCTCCACCATTACACCTGGCAATGCATTCCAGGCACCCACCAGATACAGAGTGCACAATAAAGTTCTCAGCATTGTAGTGCATCAGTTCCATAGAAAGAGTCCAATGTCCCCAATGGGATAGAGGTGAATCGGACCAAATGAGCAGTAGGAGCTCATTAGAATTTTTAGCGTATTGGTATTGGTTTATTATTGTTATGTGTACCAACATACAGTGAAATCATACTATGTACGTGGGCAACTGGAACATACACAATTACAACAGGAACTTCAAAGAGAAGAGTACTAGAATGCAGAATATAGTGTTACAGTATTATAATGTTACAGTTACAGAGAAAGTGGAGCTAAAAAAGGTGCAAGGTCCACATTGGGGTAGGTTGGGAGATCACAACTACACTCAAACTTATGAGAGGACCGTTCAGTACTCTGATTATAGCGGGGAAGAACCTGTTCTTGAATTTGTTGGTAGAGTATGTACCTTTAAACTTTTGTATGTTCTGCCAGATGGGAGTGGGATGAAGAAGGAATGACTGGGTTGGAAAAGATACTTAATTATGTTGGCTGCTTTCCTGAGGCTGCAAGAGGTGTAAATGGTGTTGATGGGGGTGAGGCTGGTCTGTGGAATGAACTGAGTTAAATCTACAACTCTCTGCAATTCCCTGCAATCTCGGGCAGAGTTGTAGAAAAATCAAATGTGTGATGCATCCCAATGGGATGCTTTCGATTGTACATCGGTAGAGGTTCATAAAAGTCGATGGAGACATGATGAACTTACTTAATTTTCTGAGGAAGTAGAGGGGTTCGTGTACTTTCTACGACATAGCTTAAATGTTGTTGGTCCAGGACAAATAGTTGGTATATTTATATTTGCCTGTCCCTATAGCTCAAGCCTTCAAGTCCTGGCAACATCTTCATAAATCTTCTTTTTATTCTTCCAAGCTTAACAACATCTTTCCTACAGCACAGCGACCAAAACTGAACACAATACTCCAAATACTTCAGTCTGAAGAAGGGTCTCAACCCGAAACATCACCTATTCCTTCGCTCCATAGATGCTGCCTCACCCGCTGAATTACTCCAGCATTTTGTGTCTACCTACAATACTCCAAATGATGCCTCACCAACATCTTGTACAATGGTAACATAACAAGTTCTATACTCAATACCTTCACTGATAAAGGTCAATATGCCGAAAACTTTCTTGACCACCCTATCTGCCTGCAATGCTAGTTTCAAGGAACTATGTACTCCTGAGATCCTTCTGCTTTATAACACTCCCTACTGCCCTGCCATTTACTGTAAAGGTTCTGCCCTGGTTTAACTCCCCAAAGTTAGTTATGGCTGTTCTCACGAACGGATGGAGCTAAAGGAAAAAGTAGGCAGGCAAGGGGAGCAGGGAAGTGAAGGGGGTCGGGTGCTGGGAAGGGGCATGTACTGAAGCCTTACTCTGAGATTTATATTTTGCAGCTCTGACTACAGACCCGAACTAAACAATAAAATTGCCCTGATAAAACATGTAGATTATTATTGACAGTGGGTGTGTTTAGTTTAGTTTGTGTAGGAAGGAACTGCAGATGCTGGTTTAAACTGAAGATAGACACAAAATGCTGGGGTAATTCAGCGGGATAGGCAGCATCTCTGGAGAGAAGGAATGGATGATGTTTCGGGTTGAGACCCGTCTTCAAACTGATGAGTTTGTTTTAGTTTATTGCCATGTGTATCGACGTACAGTGAAAAGCTTTTGTTGTGTGTTAATCAGTCAGCAGAAAGACAATACACAATTACAATTAAGCCATTACAGTTTAGATTTGATGCTAGTTTTTTTTCAATGTATCATGAACATTGTCCATTGAAAACGTGTTTAAAAATCTAACTATAATTCTGTAGTTTCACCTTCCCTCTCTCCAAGTGGTAAATTAAGAAAAAATGCATTCATAGGTTTCCAATCAGTCACGTTAGTTTTCCTTGTTTAAATTATGTGACTGGGCATGTAACAATTTCAAGATTACATCATTGGAAAGTACAGCTTTGTGATGCTTATTATAGTTTGACATATTTTATTTTCTTGATGTTGGCAGTGATACTGAGCTGAACTGAGATCATTGCATGTTCTGGACTAAGGGTAATGGTTTGTGAAGCGTTTGATATGGGGGTGTAGGTTAATGAGTTACCTTGCACCCTAAGGCAACAAATTGATGGTGATTTTTCAAATAAAATTTGAATCCTAGATGGCCTATAAAGCATACATTGCAAAGATGACGGCATGGTTCTCTAATGTAAAAATTTAGTTCCACAGAAACAGACCATTCAGTCTATTAAATTTATGCTGCTGCTTGTCTTTTTCACGAACCAATTATTTAACGAACCAGTTATTTAAAAAGACATAAAGTGCTCGAATATCTTAATGGGTCAAGCAGCATCTCTGGCGGACACGGATAGGTGACGTTTTGAGTCAATAGGTTGTTGATTAAGTACCGTAAACAGGAGAATTCAACGTTCATACCGTTGGGTTGTAAGCTACTGAATCGGGGTATGATGTGCTGTTCCTCCAGTTTGTATGTGGCTTCACTCTGGTGGTGGAGGAGGCCCAGGACAGAAAGGTGGAGGGACAGATATTACATCTCCTGCAGTTGTAGGGGAATGTACCTGGAAAGGGGTTGGTTTGGGTGGGGTGGTTCTGAGTGAACCAAGGAATTGTAGTAGGTCTCTGCAGAAAGCAGAATGGAGTGGGGATGGGAAGTTGCAACTCGCGGTGGAAGATGCACTGGTATGTAGAAAGTGGCGGAATTGTCGGAGAATGCGAGGTTGATGGGATGAAAATTAAGAACCAGAAGTTACATCTCCTCATCGAGTGCATTTGATGCTCCCAAAATTGGCCTCCTTTACACCTCCATTAAATCTGAACAATCATTTAGCTCTTTGCACAAATTAAGCAATTTATTAACCATTCATTTACATCTGCGAGACTAAACGTGAATTAGGTGACATTTTCATTGAACACAATTCACGCTGAAGACTTTGGTCTGTCAAGGCCTACTAGAGCTAACAGTTGATAATAATTTTAACTCCCCTTCCCACACTGCTCTTTCTATCCTGGGCTTCCTTCATCGTCAGAGTGAGGACAAATGCAAACTGGAGGATGTGCACCTCATATTCCGCTTGGGTAGCTAACAACCCAATGGTGTGAACATTGAATTCTCCAATATTAGGTCACTAGCCAACAACCCCCTTTTCTGCTGTCTCTTCCCTGTGCTCCACCAGGAAGCACACCCATTTCTCCCACTATCCCACCCCAATTTCCCCTTCCCATCGTCCCCTTCCACCTATACCCCTTCTTCTGGCTTCACATTTCATACCTTATCTGACACCCTTTTGTCTTATTTTCACCTCTGGTCTTTTCCCATTCATTTATCAAACCCCCCCCCCCCTTCCTTGCATCCACCTGTCACTTGGCTTTGTCCTGCCTTTCTTTCTCTTCCAGCTTTTATCTCCCTCAGTCTGAAGAAGGCTCCCCATCTGAAATGTCACCTATCCATGTCTTCCAGAGATGCTGTCTGACCTTTTGAGTTACTCCAGCACATAGTGCCTTTTTTTGTAAACCAGCATCTGGAGTACGTTGTGTCCCCATATTACCTAATATCCCTCTCTACAACAATACCTAATTTTCTAAGATCTAATTTCCTCTCTGAAGAAAAGCAGACTGGCCTGTAGATCCAGATGGGAAGCATTGTTTTTATGAGGCAAATTATTTCTAGGTTGAATTGCAGCAGTCTGGACTCAGGACTATATATAAAGGAATATGTATTCAATATGACAATGGTTGATATATTCTGATCTCAAATCCACTTCTGCGCCAATTCTCTATAACCCTCAATTGCTTGATCTTTTAAACATTTATACATCTCCTCTTTAAATGCCATAATCTAGCTGCCACCATTGTCTGGGGTAGAAAATTCAAGAGATTTACCACCATCTATGAGAAGAAATCCCTACACATCTCTGGCCTAGTTGAACAGGCTAAGAGTTTTTTCTTGGAGCACAAGAGGATGAGATGTGATATTACAAAGAGGTACAAAATCATGAGAGGAATAGATTGGGTAAATAGATTCATAGCAAAAGGATTTGAGTACAGGAGCAGGGAGGTTCTACTGCAGTTGTACAGAGTCTTGGTGAGACCACACCTGGAGTATTTCATACAGTTTTAGTCTCCTAATCTGAGGAAGGACATTCTTGCCATAGAGGGAGTACAGAGAAGGTTCACCAGACTTATTCCTGGGATGTCAGGACTTTCATATGAAGAAAGACTGGATAGACTCGGATTGTACTCGCTAGAATTTAGAAGATTGAAGGGGGATCTTATAGAAACTTACAAAATTCTCAAGGGGTTGGACAGGCTAGATGCAGGAAGATTGTTCCCGATGTTGGGGAAGTCCAGAACAGGGGGTCACAGTTTAAGGATAAAGGGGAAATCTTTTAGGACTGAGATGAGAAAAACATTTTTTACACAGAGAGTGGTGAATCTCTGGAATTCTCTGCCACAGAATGTAGTTGAGGCCAGTTCATTGGCTATATTTAAGAGGGAGTTAGATGTGGCCCTTGTGTCTAAAGGGATCAGGGGTATGGAGAGAAAGCAGGTACAGGATACTGAGTTGGATGATCAGCCATGATCATATTGAATGGTGGTGCAGGCTCGAAGGGCCGAATGGCCTACTCTTGCACCTATTTTCTATGTTTCTATGTTTCTAAGTCTCTTGCCCAAAGCATTCAAGAACCAGAGGACAGAGGTTTAAGGTGAGGTGAGAAAGATTTAATAGGAACCTGAGGGGTAAGTTTTTTTCCACAGAGAGTGGTGGGTGTATGTTATGAGTTATGAGTTGAACAGGTACTTTGGATCCGTCTTCACTAAGGAGGGCACAAACAATCTTCCTGATATATTAGTGGCCAGAGGATCTGGAGTGACGGAGGAACTGAAGGAAATCCACATTAGGCAGGAAAAGATTTTGGTAGACTGATGGGACTGAAGGCTGATAAATCCCCAGGGCCTGTTGGTTTGCATCTCAGGGTACTTAAGGAAGTGGCTCTAGAAATCACGGATGCATTGGTCATCATTTTCCAATGTTCTATAGATTCAGGATCAGTTCTTGTGGATTGGAGGGTAGCTAATGTTATCCCACTTTTTAAGAAAGGCAGGAGAGAGAAAACAGGGAATTATAGACCAGTTATGGGCCTGTCCCACTTAGGTGACTTTTTAGGTGACTACAGGAGACCTTGCAGTCGCCACATGGTCGCCACATGTTCGCGGGTGGTTGCCGGGGTGTCACCTTCATGGTCGTGAAGAGGTCTCACGTTTTGGGAACTAGTTGCGGCCTCTTTATGGTCGCCGAGAATTTTTCAACATGTTGAAAAATTAGCGGCGTCTAGAATGAAGTCACCATGGAGAGTTGCGCGAATTTGCGAGGCATAGCTGGGTCGCAAGGAGGTCGTAGTGGATTTCCAGGAGGTCGAAGGTTCTCTGAGGTTTTCGTAGGTTGGAGCCGGTGCTGACCGGTGATTTTCATTGGCAAATTGGGGGGAAAAAATGGTAAGCAGTAGTTTTCAGAGCCAAGGAACCGACCGGTAATGTTAAATGTCCGCCAAACTTCACAGCCGTGTATCTCTGGGTTCTTAAAAGTTGTCTGCACTCCTTCGCCCCCCTTCTCCCCCCTCTTTTAAAGGAGTTACCGTACACTGTGCTTTAGTTGTTTTAATTACAGTGCCAACCTTCCTGTTCATCGCGGTGTGTGTCTGTATCACCTTGGCATTGCACCGTGGGAATTTTTTAGACAGCGCTCCCCCGCTTGCCCTGGCCCACGCCTTTGCGGTGTGTTTGTGTGTGTGTGTGTTTGTGTGTGTTCCACTCTGACAGTCGCCGTTCCAGTTCCCGGTTTTTCAGGCGACTGCCAGCAACTTGACAGCCGCCGGCAGTCCGTTGAAAAATTGCCTAAGTGGGACAGGCCCATTAGCCTGACATCGGTGGTGGGGAAGATGCTGGAGTCAATCATAAAAGATGAAATAGCGGCACATTTGGATAGCAGTAACAGGATCGGTCCAAGACAGCATGGATTTACAAAGGGGAAATCATGCTTGACTAATCTTCTGGAATTATTTGAGGATGTAACTAGGAAAATGGACAAGGGAGAGCCAGTGGATGTAGTGTACCTGGGCTTTCAGAAATCTTTGATAAGGTCCCACATAGGAGATTAGTGGACAAAATTCGAGCACATGGTATTGGGGGTAGAGTGCTGACATGGATAGAAAATTGGTTGGCAGACGGGAAACAAAGAGTAGGGATTAACAGGTTCCTTTCAGAATGGCAGGGGTACCGCAAGGCTCGGTGCTAGGACCACAGTTATTTACAATATACATCAATGATTTAGATGAAGGGATTCAAAGTAGCATTAATAATTTGCAGATGACACAAAGCTGGGTGGCAGTGTGAACTGTGAGGAGGATGCTATGAGAATGCAGGGTGACATGGACAGGTTGGGTGAGTGGGAAGATGCATGGCAGATGCAGTTTAATGTGGATAAATGTGAAGTTATTTACTTTGGTAGCAAAAACAGGACGGCAGATTACTATCTAAATGGTGTCAAGTTGGGAAAAGGGGAAGTACAACATGATCTGGAGGTCCTTGTTCATCAGTCAATTAAAGTAAGTATGCAGGTACAGCAGGCAGTGAAGAAAGCGAATGGCATAACAAAAGGAGTTGAGTATAGGAGTAAAGAGGTCCATCTGCAGTTGTACAGGGACCTAGTGAGACCACACCTGGAGTATTGTGTGCAGTTTTGGTCCCCTAGTTTGAGGAAGGACATTCTTGCTATTGAGGGAGTGCAGCGTAGGCTTACAAGGTTAATTCCCGGGATGGCGGGACTGTCATATGCTGAGCGGCGGGGCTTGTATACTCTGGAAATTAGAAGGATGAGAGGCGATCTTATTGAAACATATAAGATTATTAAGGGTTTGGACACGCTAGAGGCAGGAAACATGTTCCCAACGATGGGGGAGTTCAGAACCAGGGTCCACAGTTTAAGAATGAGGGGTAAGCCATTTAGAACGGAGATGAGGAAACACTTTTTCACACAGAGAGTTGTGAGTGTGGAATTCTCTGCCTCAGAGGGCGATGGAGGCTGGTTCTCTGGATACTTTCAAGAGAGAGCTAGATCGGGCTCTTAAAGATAGTGGAGTCAGGGGATATGGGGAGAAGGCAGGAAGGGGGTACTGATTGGGGATGATCAGCCAATGAATGGCGGTGCTGGCTCGAAGGGCCAAATGGCCTACTCCTGCACCTATTGCCTATTGCCTATTGAGCTGCCAGAGAAGGTAGTTGAGGCAGGTACTATCACAATGTATAAGAAACATTTAGACAGGCACATGAATAGGATAGGTTTAGAGAAATATGGGCCAAGCACAGGCAGGTGGGACTAGTCTAGATGGGACATGTTGGTCCGTGTGAGCAAGTTGTATAACTTTATGACTCTATCTTAGCTTTAAATTACTGAGCCCGTCTTGTCCCCTGATTCAATGTTTCCCCACTGTGGAAATGTCTCAGTGTCTGCCTTGTCATTGTCCCTTCGGGATCTTGTACATTTCAGTATGATCACTCATTTTTCTATACTCTAGAGATTATCAATCTAACCCTTCAGCTACTTTTTATCATAGAACCCACACATCCCATGGATTGTCTCAGTGAATCCCTTTAGAATGGCTTCAATGTCAGTATATAGTTTCTTAAATAAGTGAATCAACACATTTCGCCAGGTGCGGCCTCACCTGCAATTTGGGCTATTGTAACAATATTTCTCTGTTCTTCAATTCCATCCCCTTAGCAATAAAGGCCAGTATACCATCTATTTCCTTGCCATGTACTCAAACATTTAAATCGTACATAAAAATGATGTGAAATTGATTCAGGTATACAGCACGATAGTTGATAAAAACTTGGAAATCAAGAAACATTTAGGAAGAGCCCTTTCGATATTTGTGGTTGTTTGTCACCCATCCTTGAATGAGACCATGGCATCTTGTGTTGCAATCTGTTTAAAGATAGCCGATTAGACCAATCTGGGCTTGATAGCTCCTTCCACATGGGTGATAGAAGTGTTGGTATACAATAGCATTAGTGGTTCTTAATTCTCTTTTCCTCTTTGCTGCCTGTATTCTAGTTTACTCATATCAACAAGCAACACTTCTATTGTGGATACACCAAACAGGACTATCATTGCTTATTGTTTCCATTGGTAAGTGTCAATTGGGCGGCACAGGGTGTAGCGGTAGAGTTGCTGTCTTAAGCCCCAGAGACCCGGATTCGATCCGGACTACGGGTACGGAGTATTACGTTTTCCCTGTGACCCCCTGGGTTTTCTCCAGGGGCTCTGCTTTCCTCCCACACTCCAAAGACGTACAGATTTGTAGGTTAATATGCTTTGGTAGGTTGTGAAATTGTCCCTAGGTTAGTGTACGGGGTGACTGCTGGTCGATGTGGACTCGGTGGGCCGAAGGGCCTGATTCTGTGCTGTATCTCTAAAGTCTAAACTCTCAATGTTGAAATTCTTCAATGTTCTAAGAGAGTTTTTAAATCTCTATTTTTAGTTCAATACTAGACCAAGTGCAGACCTGTTGGGTCTGTTCCCCCAACGTGCGGTTTTGGGGGGGGGAGGCGGCATGCAGCGTCACACACACTAACTATCCCCCCCCCCCCGCACTCACGCTAATTACCCCCTTGATATTATATGAATATTATTAATTTGCTCCTTTTACCCCATAACCACCCTATCTACTGACGCATAGCCCCCAACTTGCAATTACATCTGGGGGGGGGGGGGTGTAGAGAGTTAGGGCTGAGAGAGAAGGGGCAGAGACAGAGACACAGAGAGAGGGGCAAGAGGGAGAGGGGGGTGGAGAGGAGGAGAAGAGGGAGGGTGGGTGAGGGGGGAAAGGTGGGGGTGGAGGGGAGGAGAGAGAGAGGATGAGAGTGAGGGGGAGAGGGGTGAGGGGAGGGGGGAGAGGTGAGGAGGGGAGGTGGGGAGCAGGGAGGGTGAAGGGGGTAGGTGTGTGTGAAGGGGAGGGGGGTTTAGGGGAGTGACGGTGGGGGAGGGGAGGAGGGGGAGAAAAAGAGGGGAGAAAGAGAGGAGAGGGGGGTGAGAGGAGAGGGGGGGAGAGGAGAGGGGGGGAGAGGAGAGGGGGGAGGAGGGGAAGGGGAAGGGGGGAGAGGAGAGGGGGGAGAGGGGAGAGGGGGAAGAGAGGGGGGGGAGAGGAGAGGGGGGGGAGAATGGAGGGGGGGGAGAGGAGAGGGGGGGAGAGGAGAGGGGGGGAGAGGAGAGGGGGGGAGAGGAGAGGGGGGAGAGGAGAGGGGGGGTAGAGGAGGGGGGGGTAGAGGAGAGGGGGGGGGTAGAGGAGAGGGGGGGGGGTAGAGGAGAGGGGGGGTAGAGGAGAGGGGGGGGTAGAGGAGAGGGGGGTAGAGGAGAGGGAGGGAGAGAGGAGAGGGAGGGGAGGGGGGGAGAGGAGAAGGGGGGAGAGGGGAGGGGGGAGGGGGGAGAGGAGAGAGGGGGGGGGAGGGAGAGGAGAGGGGGGGTAGAGGAGAGGGGGGGTAGAGGAGAGGGGGGGTAGAGGAGAGGGGGGGTAGAGGAGAGGGGGGGTAGAGGAGAGGGGGGGGTAGAGGAGAGGGGGGGGGGGAGAGGAGGGGGGGGGGGGTAGAGGAGAGGGGGGGGGGTAGAGGAGAGGGGGGGAGAGGAGAGGGGGGGGAGAGGAGATGGGGGTGAGGATGGGGAGGGGGCAGGAGAGGAGGTGGGGGGGAGAGGAGAGGGGAGAGAGAGAGAGAGTGCCTTTTTATTTCAACCCAAACCCCCCAAACAACCATTTGCAGGCAGTGCTTTTTTACTTTAACCATATTTTCATTTTCAAACCACATTAAGGGTACTTACTCACAGTTGTGTGGACATGTGTTCAGTGTTATTCACAGCTCAGAGAAACGTGACCCTCTGCCTTCCTCCATCTTGAAGAGACTGAATGAGGCACACCACTTCCTGGTTTTATAGTCCCTCCCCCCTGCCGCCAGCGGGGGCAGCAGAGTGAATGGGGAATTTTGTAAAATCATTAATATCTCTGTCATTTTTCATCGACTGGAAAAATCCTCAGCACACATGTGGCGGAGGGGGGCTCTGAGCGAGGTGGCCAAAAATGACGGCCGTAGGTGGTGGCGTTCTCTCAGAAATCGCAGCAAAGATCGCCAAAACCGGTCAAGAACAGACTTTTAGTAATATAGACATTCCCAGTCAACAAATATTCCCTACAAATAACCTGCATTAGATTGTGCAAAACATCATATATCTCTGCAACAAAGCATATCTATATTTCTTTAAGCATTATAGATTAAATGAAAAACCTTATGAAGCATACAATAAACGAATCGTAACCTTTGAAACTATTAGCACTATATTGTGCATCGACATGGTTACTTTTCTGATCTGAATTAAAAGCTTCATGGCAAATGTTTTAATGACATTCTCTCTTAAAATACTGTAAATGTGTATTATCAATAAGTATAAAACCGTCTGTACTCTTTAAAGGTAACTATAATTATTTTTAACATACTCTGAGGAAGCCACATGCAGCGAGGCAGGTTTTTGGCAAATGCTATCATTATCGACTCCGGATGGATGATAGCCTAACAAAGAACAGGCAATCAATTGCAACTACCTCATCTTTCAGTGCAAGACATGACTTGTAACTAGGACCAACCTGTTCTCGTAATTAATACTTGTCAATTTAATTCCGTGAAGCAATTAACAAAAATGTTTATTTTCATAAATCTATCAATAAGAACATGATGCCTCAAGCCTGAGACAAATGGAAATCAGTAAGCGATTTGTATGCGAGGGGTGGATTCCTGATCTTCTTATTTACAATAACTCCAGACCACCAGATTCAGCGACAGTTTCTTCCCAGCTGTTATCAGGCAACTGAGTCATCCTACCATAATCAGAGAGCAGTGCTGAACTACTATCTACCTCTTTGGTGACCCTCGGACTACCCTTGATCAGACTTTGCTAGCATTAACTTGCACTAAATGTTATTCCCTTATCATGTATCTATAACCCGTAAATGGATCAATTCTAATCACATATTGTCTTTCTGCTGATTGGTTAGCAAGCAACAAAAGCTTTTCACTGTACCTCGGTACATGTGACAATAAACTAAACTGAATTGAACTACCTCGTGGCAGAATTTGGACTATTAAAAAATCTGAACGCTCTCTGTAGCTGCAACACTATATTCTACACTCTGTTTATCTTTTCGCTAGCACTATCTATTGAATTGATGTATGCAACGATTTGCCTGGAGACCATGCAAAATGAAGTTTTTTACTGTAACTTGGTGCCTGTGACAATAATAAACCAATACCAACAGGGAGGACAAGGCAAAAGAAGGTCTGGATCAATGTTAATTGTATAACAAGCAAGCACAAGTTTGAAGTGCAGATAATGACAACTGTTAACCTCAAACATAATTTGAGATAATTAAGCAACCTCTACCTTAATTCAAATACCATTAGATTTTTCTGAAAATATTGAAATCACAATTCATTCTTTGGAGAGTTTTAACGAGCGCAACTACTATTTTTATTAACACAGCTGAAAATGAACAGTCAGGTTTGAAAATTGTGCAAAGTATTCACATGAACAAGTTGATTAGTAAAAAACAGTTTTGCTGAAAATTCCATGAGACTTAGTGACAATGATGGAGGCACTTGAAGGCAAAGGTGAATATTTCAGTCATAATTATAGTTATACGTCATGGAAACAGGCCCTTTGGCCCGACTTTCCTACACCGACCAATATGTTCCATCTACACTAGTCCCACCTGCCTGTATTTGGCCTATATCCCTCTAAACCAGTCCTATCCATGCACTTGTCTCAAAGGTCAAAGGTATTTTATTAGTCACATTCACATACACCCAGGTGTAGTGAAGTGAAATGCTTTTTGCCATTTTGCAGCACACAAAAAAAGAATACAGACATAACACCAATGAGAGTCTAAATGTGTCTAAATGTTTCTTAAATATTGCGATAATACCTGCCTCAACTACCTCCTCCGACAGCTCGTTCCACACACCCACCACCAGGTCCGTCTTAATGCATGGGCACGCTGGGCATTTGCCCGGGGCCCCACGAGCATAGGGGACCCATGCTAATCTATGTATTGTAGAATGTTATTGTAGAACATGAAAATGGAGAGGAACATCGGCATAAAGAAACTGGAAGTGTAGGGGACCCAGTGCACTGCTTTGCCCAGGGGCCTATAATGCTGTTAAGATGGCCCTGCCCACCACCCTTTGTACGGGAGTATGGAACAAGCTGTCGGAGGAGGTAGTTGAGGTAAAAAGGTTACGCCTCGGTTTTCTATCAAGATGCAAATTAAGATGCAAAGAGGAAGGATAATAAAGATTTAGAAATTGAAATTGCTGGAAATGCTCAGCAGTAATGCAGCCTTCCTGTTAATAATGTTAGCTTTCCGGATCTGTTTTTTCTGTATAGACTGGTGGACTGAGAGTCTTTTTGTACTACAGGTGCACAACCTTTTATCCGGAGTTCCGGAAACCGAAAAGCTCCGAAAACCGGACATTTTTTCCAGGATCTTGTCTGCCCACCAAAGCTCGCGTTTGGCGCCAAACTTGACCCGAAACGACCCACGGTCAACCCAGGTCTGTACTACTGTAGCGGCTGCCTCCTCTCCGGAGACCGGGGAGACACTTAAACATCTGTAAATCATTGCTTAAATGTTAGTCAGTTAGTTTGGAGGGCTTATATGTGAAGGGGGGGGGGGGTGAAGGGGGAAACTTTAATTCTTAGTCCCCTACCTGGTCGGAGAGGCGGGGAGCGGGCAATGCCTTACTGGTTAACCGTGCAGTAAGCTCCGGAGCACTGTGGCCGCCGACTCCCAACATCGCAGAGCTGGGGCTGCGGGCGTCTGGCCGCGGGCGGCGCCGGTTGTAGCTCCGACCCCGGCAAATCTACCCCTGGCTGCGCGGTGCTCCAAATCCAGCGCGGCCCGCGGCCGGACGCCCGCAGCCCCAGCTCCGCGATGTTGTGTGTCGGCGGCCACAGCGTTCCGGAGCTTACCGCACGGCAACCCGGTAAGGCATTGCCCGCTCCCTGCTGGTATCCCAGCGCTGCGACGCCGCCAACTCCCAACATCGCGGAGCTGGGGCTGCGGGCATCCGGCCGCGGGCGGCGCTGGATTTGGAGTGCCGCGCAGCCAGGGGTAGAGTTGCCGGGGTCGGAGCTCCAACCGGCGCCGCCCGCGGCCGGACGCCCGCAGCCCCCAGCTCCGCGATGTTGGGAGTCGGCGGCCACAGCGCTCCGGAGCTTACTGCACGGCGACCCGGTAAGGCATTGCCCGCTCCCCGCCTCTCCGACCAGGTAGGGGACTAAGAATTAAAGTTACCCCCTTCACCCCCCCCCCCACCACATAAAATCCCTCCAAACTAACTGACTAACATTTAAGCAATGATTTACAATGATTCCCCGGTCTCCAGGGAGGAGGCAGCCGCTCCAGACTTTTCAAGCCGCCCGCGCTACCTACCTAATCTACGCTAAAAATCTTCCATTCGGAAATCCGAAAAATTCCGAAATCCGAGAAGTGTCTGGTCCCAAGGCTTTCGGATAAAAGGTTGTGCACCTGTATTAACTGAATACGCAAAGTATAAATGAAACATTTAAAAGATAATGAATCTAAATTTGGAATAATCCAATGATTTGAGCTGTTGAATAAACAAAGAAAATAGAACAGTACAGCACAAGAACAGAGCTTTCAGCCCACAATGTCTTATGCGCAAAACAATGTGAAGACCATCTATTTATCTGTCTGCACTTCAACAATATCTTTCAATTCCCTGCATATATAAAGTCTCTTCAATGCCACTATCGTATTTGCCTCCGCCACCATGCCTTGCAACATTTTCCCTGCACAGTGGCGCAGCGGTAATGTTGCTGCCTTACAGCGCCAGAGACCCGGGTTCGATCCTGAATACAGGCTCTGCACTGTACGTTCTCCCCGCGACCTGTATGGGTTATCTCCGAATGCTCCGGTTTCCTCCACCCTCCAAAGACATACAGGTTTGTAGGTTAATTGGCTTCAATAAAATGGTAAGTTTTCCTCGTGTGTAGGATATTGCTTGTGTACAGGATGATCGCTGGTCGGCGCGGACTCGTTGAGCTGAAGGGCCTGTTTCCGCACTATATTTCTAAACTAAATTAAACTAAACTAAACCAAAAACTAAACTAAAACACTAACCACCCACTGTAATTAAATTGTACTGCACATCTCATTTAAATGTTGGCATTCTCACATCAAAGTTATACCCTTAAAGCTAAAGCGTTTTAATCTGTTGCAACTGACTTTGAATCAAATGCATTGGAATTGGGATAGAACAATTGCTCTGCTTCACTTCTATTTTATTTAAAAAAGCATCAGCTCCTTTTGTCCCATGGAAAGTTGCTGCTGCTGTTTATTTGCCAACCCTTACTTTTTCACTGACAATGGAACTTCATGGGAATAAATGTTTCATTTTATCAGATATATATATTTTGACTGCAGTATAAAAGCAACTAGTGAGGAGATGCCAAACATATTTGTGAAGTGTTAATAAAATCAAATCTGGCAATGTATTGTATCATTAATTATATTTTGCTGATTTGAACGAACTGGTAATTCTGACAGCTGAATTCAATCGTTTTACATTTCATTAAAGACACCCACGCGGTTTTGGCTGATAAAGATATCACGTAGCATGGACCTAAACAGTAAAGAGCAAATAGATTCCCCATTTTGATCATTGGTCTGTTCTGAGTTAAGAATATCATGAGGGATGGTGTTACTAAGCAGACTACAATGGTTTTATGTGCTTGGGCTGGAGAATTGTGAACCTAGCCTTGGTATATGGATTTAATTATTTTGCAGTGACTCCATCCAGAAAACACGTCTCTATGCCAAATATGGACAAATTCTGGACTTCACTGTGATGCCCCACTTGGTTAAATGACTCGCCAACTCACCCTGGCAATGCTCTCATATAAAGAGAAGATCATTAAAGAAGGTCTCAGAGTTAACAAAACTAAAATTAGCCCCTTAAATAAGTGAGGGATAAAATAAAAAAACAGATTGAAATGTACTTTAAAAAGATTTAACAGTCAGCAAGCAATGAACAAGATCTTGCAATTGGAGATGTGCTTTTCACAGTTTCATTGTGATTTAATAAACATTGCCAACTCTGCTGTTGGATTCAATTTTTGCTGAATACCAAGTTAATACTGAACTCCTCTGTTTTAGAGTCATAGTCATACAGCAGTGAAACAGGCCCTCTATATGTAGTGCACTATGGTTCTATGTTTCTATGTTTCTAATATCCTTCCTATAGCTGGATGACTGAACACAGTACTCCAAATGTGGCCTCAACAATGTCTTGTACAACTTTAATGTAACATCCTACCTTCTATGTAGAAACAAGGAACTGCAATGCTGGTTTATAAAAAAAGACACAAAGTGCTGGAGTAACTCAGCAGATCAGGCAGCATCCCTGGAGAAATTATGTCTGACCAAGGTTCCCGACCTAAAACGTCACTTTCCATGTTCTCCAAGGATGCTGCCTCACCCGCTGAGTTATTCCAGCACTTTGTGTCTTTTTTTTGTAAACCTAGATCACTCTGCCCTACAACACTCCCCAGGGCCCTAGCATTCACTGTGTAGGTCCTACCCTGGTTTAACTTCCCAAAATGCAACACATCGTACTTATCTGCATTAAACTCCAAGATCCTGCTGCAAGTTTCGATAACCATCTTTGCTATCTATGATACCACCTATATCTGCAAACTTACTAATTATGCCTTGTACATTCCCATCCAAATTATTGATACAAACCACAAACGACAATGGATTCAACACATCACTAGTCTCAGGCCTCCAGTCCAAAAAAACAACCTTCCACCATCACCCTCTGCTTTCTTCCATGAAGACAATTCTCTATCCTGTCGGCCAGCTCTCTCTAGATTCCATGAGGTCTAACCTTCTAGAGCAACTAACCATGCAGAACCTTATCAAATGCCTTGCTGAAGTCCATATACAGAACATTTACAGCTTTGCTCTCATCAAACCTTTTGGTTACTTCTTCATATAACGAAATCAGATTCGTAAGATAGGATCTCGCACAAATAAAACCACGTTGACTATCCCTAACCAGCCCCTATCTATCCAAATGCATAAATATCTTATCCCTTAGAATACTCTCCAGTAACTTGCCTACCACAGATGTTAGGCTCACTGGTCTACACTTACCAGATTTTACTTGCAGCCTTCCTTAAATGGAGGAAACCCTCCAGGTGTCTGGCACCTCACCCGTGACTAATGATGATTTATATCTCTCAACGTGGGTGCCTGACATTTCTTTTCATGACCCTTGAGATTTATCTAACTTTATACACGATAGGACATTCAGCACCTTCTCGACAGTAATATGGATTGTCCTCAAGACCTCTCTATTAATTGCCCCCAAATTCCCCAGTCTTCATGTCTTTCTCCACGTTAAAAACAGAGAAGAAATACTCATTAAGGACCTTGCCCATCTCCTGCGGCTCCACACAGATATGACCATTTTGGTTTCTGAGGGCCCTATTCTCTCTAGTTACCCTCTTATACATAAAATCTCTTTGGATTTCCTTTAATATTATCCATCAAAGCTATCTCCTGGCCCTCTTTTGCCCTCCCGATTTTTTTCTTATCCCTGAAACTTCTCCAGGGATACACTTGATCCCAGCTGCCTATATATATATATCCCACACCTCCTCTTTTTCCTGACCTCAATTTCCCTTATGATTGAAGCTTTCTACTCCCACCTGCTTGCCGTCCACTCTAACAGGAACATGCATGCCCTGAACTCTTGTCATCACCCTTTTAAAAGCATCCCAATTTCTGGACATTCCTTTGCCCACAGACAGCCTACTCCAAAAGACCTGAGCATGTTCCCGTCAAATACCATCAATGTTGGGTCCACCCTGGCGTTATCCATAACTATTTTGACGCTGGTAGAACAATGGTCGCTGGTCCCAAAAGATTCGCCCACAGACACTTCAGTCACTTGCTCTTCCCAGTATTCTATAATTAAATCAAGCTTTGCCATCAGCTTTGTAGAGACCTCTACATAATTGCC
The DNA here is from genome assembly GCF_010909765.2 of Amblyraja radiata. NCBI lineage: Eukaryota > Metazoa > Chordata > Chondrichthyes > Rajiformes > Rajidae > Amblyraja > Amblyraja radiata. The sequence continues at coordinate 89,053,693 of NC_045957.1, forward strand.
TGAGGAAACTTTCCTGAACACACAAAACAAATGTTATCTGCCAAAGCCCTTGGCACTATGACAGGTTCAGTCTATATTGGGAAAGTTAAAATCCCCCATTATGACAATATTATTAATCTTGCAGCTGCCAGCAATATCCCGGCATATTTGTTCTTTTAATTCCTGTGGACTATTTATGGGCTTATAGTATACTCCCAACAAGTTGACCCCCTTTTTATTTCTCAGGTCCACCCATATAGCCTCACTGGATGAACCATCAATAATATCATATCAGACTACTGCCGTGACAGTCTCTTCAATCATAAATTGAATTGAAACAATGACATATAGTCATTCAAAAACAAGTTTGAACGAAATTTTGTTGCCATGCAGTCATAACAGTAAAATAGCAACAAAACACACAATTAAACACAATTTAACAAAAGCATCCATCACAGTGACTCTCCTTCCAGGCACCTCCTCACTGTGATGGAAGGTTAAAAAAGTGTTATCTCCTCCTTGCTTCTTCTCAGTCCTGTCCTTTTCTTAGCTAGGTTTCCATAATGGCTACAACATCCCAGTTGCACGTATCCATCGAGTTCATCCACTATACCCATCAGGCCACTCGCATTAAAATAACTGCAATTCAATCCAACAGTCCTTCTTCACTCTTTGCCATGCTTCTGTCCACTGAACCTCCTTTCATCACTTTCCATTCTACTTCCAGCCTCTCATCTGCCTCAGTCTTTGCATTGGATCCCGCCTCCCCTCTCGCTAGTCTAGTTTAAACCCACCTGTGTGGTGCTAGCGAACCTGCCAGCCAGGATATTGATTCCCCTCCAGCTCAGGTGCAACCAGTACCTCTTGTGCAGGTCACTTCTGCCCCAGAAGATATCCCAACGGTCCAAACATCTGAATTCATCCCACTGCACCAACTCCTCAGTCATGCATTCATCTGTTCTATCTTCCGGTTCCAACCCTCATTAGCACACTGGGAATAATCCAAAGATCACCCTTTAACTTTTTGCCCAGCTCCTGATATTCATTTTCCAGGATCTCATCCCTTTCCATACTTATGTAATTTGTGCCACGATGCACAATAACATTTGGCTGCTCACCCTCTCCCTTGAAAATGTCATGCAGCGACACCAAGGTATCCTGAACCCTGGCACCAGGGAAAAAACCCGCCATCTTGGAGGCTAGAGGGCTGCCACAGAATTTCCTGTTTGTTCCCCTAACGAATCACCAACCAATATGGTTCTGCCTGATATTACGCTTCCCCGCTGCACCTCACACTCAGGGTTCAGTGTTAAAGCCCTGACTGCTGCTTCTGCTACCCACACCTGATGGGTCTCCCCCCTCCCCCCTCTATCGCTGCGCCACCGTGCCACACCCTGCGCCACCGTGCCGCCACTGCATTATTTTGTGAACTTCCCAGAAACACTTACAGGGGTAGGTAAAAGTATTCAGAAACTACTTCTGATTTTTTTTTTAGTGTGTATCAGCTATACAGGTTAACAACAGTAATTGTCAGTTTAGTTTTTTGAACCATGATCCCTTCGCACGTGACTCTGACACATGGACATTGAAAATTGTAAAATTGTGCTTGCTTGCCAGATGGAAAATAAGAGTCATTTCATAATGCTAAGCCCTTTACCCAAGTGTGTCAGAAAAAATCCATTGCGGTTTAACATTGTTGTTTAAACAATATTTTACAACCAATTTCAGAAGAAAAGCAGCTCCAGTAATCAAATGTACTGTTTAATCTCTGTTAAATATTAAAAAGAAATGAAATCATGGCTTTTGTGCTATGAAGTCTGAACTTAATGTGATGAGGAAGGAAACATAAATTATGATTCATTTAAACTGCTTCATTGTTATCGGGTTTGTAACTTCAGTCATACTTTTCGTTCCATTTTGATTAATGGTCTCTATCTAAGCATGTAAGAAGGAACTGCAGATGCTGTTTTAAACCAAAGATTGACAAAAAAAGCTGGAGTAACTCAGCGGGACAGGCAGCATCTCTGGAGAGAAGGAATGGATGACGTTTTGGGTCGAGATCCTTCTTCATATTGGTGTTGCAGAACTCTCGTCAGAGTGAGGAGGCGAATTTCTTCAAAGTAGACATACCTTGAGGAGATTTTGCAGTGGAGCAGACAAAATGTGTAAGAAGGAACTGCAGATGCTGGTTTAATCCTGGAGATAGACACAAATAGCTGGAGTAACTCAGTGGGACAGGCAGCATCTCTGGAGAGAAGGAATGGATGATGTTTCGGGACGAGACTCTTCTTCAGACTCTCTCTGATGAGAGTTCTGCAAAATCGAGTCTGAAGAAGGGTCTCGACCCAAAATGTCACCCATTCCTTCTCTCCAAATATTCCGACAATGGTGTCTGTAGGTTTCTAAGAGCTCCTGCTCACCAAACGTTGCTTAAACGTAGAGCTGCCAGCAAAAGAAGCTTTATTGGGAGCAGACAAGAATTAGATCCTTTATTTGTCATTCAGACCTTATGGTCTGAATGAAATGTTGTTACCTGCAGCCATACATACAATAATAAACAACAGAACAGACAGTAAACACAAATTAACATCCACCACAGTGAGTCCACCAAGCACCTCCTCACTGTGATGGAGGCAAAAATCTTAGGGCTGCTGTCTCTTCCCTCCTCTTCTCCCTCTGCGCTGTGGCGATACCCCACTGGGCGACGGTCAGTCCCGCGGCTCACCGAGCTCCGCGAACGGGCCGGTTCAAACTCCGCGGCCCGGGGGTGGTCGAAGCTGCCGCCCTCCAGTCCAGCGGACGCAACTGTTGACGATGTCGTCCACTGGCCCACGGCCAAACCCCGGACTCAGGCCGCCGCCGCCAGAATGCCGTCTCAGCCACTGGAGCACCGTTCCAGCCCCGAGCCGGGTCGCCCTCACGTGAGTGCCGTTCCACCCTCGAGCCAGGCCGCCCTCACGGGAGCATCTCAGCCCCGCGCCAGGCAGCCCTCACGGGAGCGCCGTTACCCTCGAGCTGGGCCGCCCTCACGGGAGCGTCTCAGCCCCTCACGGGAGCGCCATTACCCTCGAGCCAGGCCGCCCTCACGGGAGCGCCGTTACCCTCGAGCCAAGCCGCCCTCACGGGAGTGTCTCAGCCCTTCACGGGAGCGCCGTTCCAGCCTCGAGCCGGTCCGCCCTCACGGGAGCGAGCCGAGGGCGAGTCCTGACAGGCTCTGCCTCCGGAGCCTCGAGGTCGCCAGCTCCGCCATTAGGCCTCAGCGCAGACGGAAGCAGAGAAGGGGGATACGACAAGAAAGTCGCATTCCCCCGAAGGGAGAGACAGAAAGCCCTGTTTCAACCCCCCCCCCTCCCCCACACATACCACAAACCTAAAAACCAAAAACTTAAGTAAACAAGACGAAAAAAACAACACAAAAAAGTAAAAACAAACAGACTGCAGGAGAGCCTCAGCCGTTCACCAGCGCCGCCACTTCCGGAAGTAGTGACCCTCAATCGTTGACAGAGCTAGTTCAATATATAGTGCAAGATGGTGACTCGGCTCTTAAAGCTACACTTATAAATGTATACACTACTATTGCTTGCCATTAAAATATGGAATAAATCCAAACAAGTTATCCAATATTTATAAAACTGCAAAACTGTATAAGACATAAATCTTTACATCATTTAGCTATTTGCACAAATGAAATTATTAACTATCCGCTTACATCGATGAGACCAAGCGTAGTCTAGCCAACAGTTTTGCCGAACATTTGCACTCCACCCACCAAGGCCTGATGGGCCTCCCGGTTGCTAACCATTTTAACTCCACTGCTCACTCCCATACTGAACTTTCTGTCCTGGGCTTCTTACATTTCCAGAGTGAGGCCACTTGCAAACTGAAGGAACAGCATCTCAGCTAGCTTGCAAACTAATGGTATGAACATTGAATTCGCCAATTTTAGGTTACTAACTAATTTTAGGTAACTAGAAATGCCACCTCCACAACATTTTCTCTCTCTCTTCCCCATGCCCCACTTAGATTTGTAACTTTTTCTCCCCTTTTCCCTCCCCTCACCCCCTTCCACCTAACTTTCTTCCTCTTCTTCACAGTTCGCACCTATCCTTTGCGAGATATCCATATTTCATGTTTTTTTGTCTTTGTCAACCAGAATGCAGCCTGGAATACAAGGTATTTGCATCAGAAGTTGAGGGGAGATCTTATAGAGATATATAAAATTATGAGAGACATAGATAGGGTAGATCGACAGAAACTATTTCCCTAGGGTGGATATGTCAAAGACTAGAAGGCATAGCTGTAAGGTCAGAGGTGAAATGTTTAAAAGAGATGTGGAGGGCAATTTTTTTTTGCATTGTGAATGGTGGCTCCCCGATGCAAGAGCTTGAGAAGGAGGGCCGCCGCTGGCTACGCGAGTAAATTTGTTCCTTCAATGGAAGGTTAGAGGCCCCCGACCGCTGGAGGACAAAGAAGGGAGATTGAACTTTTTTTTGCCTTCCATCACAATGAGGAATGCAGAGGAGTCACTGTGGTAGATGTTCATGTTAAAATGTATTTTGTGCGTTCTGTTGCTTTTTATTGGTATGACTGTATGGCAAATGAAATTCCTCGTATGTTGCAAAACATACTTGGCTAATAAAGTATGATTATGATTATAATTATGATTTTACTTCGGATTCACATGAGTGACTACGTGAAGAACCCCGCCAGGATGCATGCGTGTCATATCGCTACACGCATTGCAACGAGCCACAGCAGGGGGAACGACGTTCCCCTTAGCGGTAGAATTTAAAAGCCGGGAACAGCAGGTAAGGAGACTCTGCGTTCTTTCCACTTACTTCATCACAGGTGGAGGCATGGACAGATCCAGGAAAAACAAGAAGGCTGCGAAAAAGCTGGCGGGGGAGAACCGCGGAGTTGCGGGCAGCCAGCAGCGGCCAACGGCACACCAATCTCCCGTAATGGGAACAGCTGTGCCCGACTTCGCCCCCGCACCGGCCAAATCAACACCACGGCCGGGCGGTAAAGCGAAGCAAAAAACTGACAGAGTCGTTGACTCCGATGAGTACGACTTTGAACAACCGCGAGCGGCCAGTGCCCATGAGCATTGGGGCCGGTTGGAGCGGCTTGAGGAGCAGCCGCGAGCGGCCAGTGCCTGAGAGCATTGGAGCCGGTTGGAGCGGCTTGAGGAACAGGAGCAGCCACGAGTGGCCAGTGCCCGAGAGCATTGGAGCCAGTTGGAGCGGCTGTTGGAGCAAATACTCCAAAGTGGCAGGCTCCGGGAGATGGAGACTAGTCGCAGTGGGCAGCTAGTAAGTCCTAATGCAGTACCTCTTGTAGGGCTGCACAGTGCTTCTCCCTCATCAGAGCGGAGTACAGGGGGTCAATTCTGGGCTGACCCTGAAGAGGAGTGTGCAGAACATACTCCTAGTGTGCATGGGGTGCAAGAAAACCTATTGGATATGGTGTCCCAGTTCATTCAACCTGACCAAACTGGCCAAAACCTGGAACCTAAAATACCTGCAAGTATCGACTACATGTCATTCAATCAGCTACAAGGACAGGCATTATTGGACACCACAGCAAAACACTTACCACCAGGGAACTGCAAATCACTGAATGTTCCCAGTGTCAACCAGTGTATTTGGAAACATGTCGGAGCATCAATCAGAGCCAGGGACTTGAAACTACAGAAAGTTCTGAAAGTCCTAAGCGGGAATTACGGCTTTCGCCCGCACAATAAACGAAAAAGACATGACACAAGATCATCATGATGCATTGGCTTTATTTTGCAACTCCCAATACGAGTTAAATAGTATTAGGAAGAGTGCCATCCAACCGGCTTTAGACCCCAAATTTGCAGGCCTGTGCAAACCTGGAACCTCCAAACCACCAATATTACTATTTGGAGGTGACTTATCCAAACAGGTAAAATAACTTGACGAAGAGGCTAAAACCCTGGGGCTCATTAAAGCAACGTCTAAAAACTACTTCGGCCAGAAACAGCACCCCTACGCACCCACCAGTCGGACAAGACAAACTGGTGAAAGCTCGAAGGCCAGTGTAGTGTATTTCGGGTACTTGGAACTGACTCAAAAGAACTCTCAGATACAGGAGTAAACTAACAAGCTTCTATATTGTCGGACGCCACGATACAGTACAATACAAATTTATTGTCATTTGAGCCTCAGTGAGACTCAAACAAAATTTAGTTTACACAGCCATACAAACAAAGGCAATGTCCTACAGGCATACACACAATTAAATTCACACAAACATCCATCACAGTGAACCCACTGTGATGGAAGGCAAAGTCTTTTCTCTCCCCTGTTCTCAATTTCTCTCCCGATGTCCAAGCCTCAGGCGGGTGATGATAAGTCCCAGGGCCATTTTAGGCCGCGCGGGGCGATTTACGGCCCCGCTCCCGGTCTGAAAGTACAATGTTGGAGCCCCCACAGGCGCTGGTGAGTCCCATGGCCTTGAAGCCGTGCCGAGCGATGTACGGTCCCCGCTCCGGGTTGTTCCAACCCCGCGACACGGGCTGTGGAGAAGTCGCGTTGCGGGAGCTCCGGGAAGCGGTCTCTCTCTCCCCCCGGACCCGCGAGCTCCCGATGTCCCAGTCCACCGGACCTGCGGCTGCGTTACTGGAGCCTCCGAGCCCCGGGAGTCGAGTCGCAGCAGCGAGTCACCACCGCTCCCCACGTTCCGAGGCCGGCCAGCCCCACGATGGTGAGTAGTCCGCAACTCCGCAGCTCCGCAGTCTCCCGAGCCCCCGGGTGGTTCAGGCTGGAGGCCGCTCCACGGTGCTAGACCTCTACGACAACGGAGACCCGACAGGGAAAAGGTCGGGTCTCCCAGACAGGGAAGAGATTTTAATTAGTTTCCCTCTGCCCCCCCCCCCACCCCCCACATATACACATTTAAAACTAGTATTAAAAAACACCAAACACTACATTTAACTAGACAAAAAAAAAAAAAAAAGACAGACCGCTGCAACGGGTGAGTTGCGCCGCCCACAATGATGAGTCTCCTCCAGCGCATGCGTCCCCTCGCACAAGACATAACATATGCTAATTACATTATATACATTACACTGCTCCCCCTTTAGCTTGGAGGCGAATAACACCATTTCTACTACATTAAATATAATTGATTAACACAGTTGCAAAATTATATTATTACAGTCATCTGACATTACATCCTTATAACTGTAAACTGTATCTAAACTTAGCACTTATAATGGTTCATTCCACTCATCTTTCTAATCACTAGCTCTACCTGTATCTCTGCCTCTTCCCTTTTTAAATATCCTAATCTAATTTGCTGATTTCTTCCTGTTCTTGATATTCTGCTAAAGTTAACATTTCCTCTGTTCCTGTTCTTTATTTGTAGGTGGGATCTGACACATGACTGCAGGTTTTCGTTTTTCAGTCGCTCAATTTCCTGGCGCTACGTATTTATCTGCTCTTGTTGTATAATGACATTCTGCAATGCATAAACATTTGTCCATTGCTCAGTGAAGGATGCTCCATGCTGGACTATACTGAAGTGTCCTAATCGCAATCGGTCCTGCATACTTTTGTCTCGACCGACAAGCCTCACTTCTTTAGACTTTTCTGTTAACAGTTTTATGCTCATCATCACACATTTATTTAACCGTTCTTTGCAATGTTTAAGCATTTTCTGCTGTTCGTCTATTTGTCTTCTTAAATCACCTTTCTGGTTATTCATCAAGAAGTAGGATCTATACTGTCCTTGCAATACAGCAGTGGCTTTGATTTGCGCTCTGTATATTTCTCTTACTACATAAGCACGGTAGTGATACTGCACTACAACTGCTGTATAAATCGGTTTGAGGAAGTCTTTCCGATATCGTTTAAGCCTCTTGTATCGTTTCAGCCTTTTCTGTTGTGCATCTATTTGTCTCCTTAGGTCTTTCCTATACCAACTCATATGGAGTACTGACTGCACTTTTACAGTAGCTCTCTTTTGCTTAGCCCACTGCCTAACCACCATACTCTTGTAGGCAGTTTGAATGGTAATAGTTGCATCCCTCATTGACTGATATTGCACAAACTGGGAATGCCCTATTTTGCATGCTTTGTACCATCTCTGGATCGAAATGACTGCTTGTCGCATAGCTCTGTACCGTACCCTTAATCGGTAACCACGGTATGCAGCTTGCAGAGTGACTACAGCCGCCTTTTGCATCAAGAAACGCTTTCTTGTATTGCACATTCTTATGAATGACTTAATACAGCGTACTGCCTTGGTTTTCTCTACCAATACTCTGGCTTTGATCCCGCGGTACAAGGCCTGAATACACACCACTGCTTCCGTCAAACTCTTATACTGTCTCACTTGGACATCTCTTATCTGGCATGCTCTGTATCATTGCTGTACAGCAATGGCAGACCAGCGTAGTTTCTTAAAATACTGATGCTGTTTATATATCTGATAATAAGTCTGTATGACCTTGACAGATTTATGCATGCCCCGCAGTTGCCTTCGAACAACCATTTCACGGTAGGCTGCCTGAAGCAGTACAACACTTCTGCGTACCTTCATGTAAGTTTTGCAATCACTTTCCATTTGAAGGTGAGCCCTATAATGGGTTTGTACTATTATAGCTGCCAATCTCATTGCCTTGTATTGACGGTATACTCTGTGCCTTCTAAATGCTGCTTGTATTACCGTTGCTGCCTTCTGTTTGTTCCGGTTCTCTCTGTACATTCATACCTCTGAATGCAGCTTGAATAGCTAGGGTTGCTCTTTGGATGGCAATTTCTCTTTGCCTTTGACTTCTGCCACTTTGCATTTGCCCTTTGTCCCTTAGCACTTGACCTGTGTCATTTTGCACTTGACTTGTGTCCCTTTGCACTTGACTTGTGTCCCTTTGCACTTGACCTTTGTCCTTTTGCACTTGACCTTTGTCCTTTTGCACTTGACCGTTGTCATTTTGCACTTGACCTTTGTCCTTTTGCACGACCTTTGTCCTTTTGCACGACCTTTGTCCTTTTGCACTTGACCTTTGTCCTTTTGCACTTGACCTTTGTCCTTTTGCACTTGACCTTTGTCCTTTTGCATTTGACCTTTGTCCTTTTGCATTTGACCTTTGTCCTTTTGCACTTGACCTTTGTCCTTTTGCACTTGACCTTGGTCCTTTGAGAGACTCTCTGCCCTCTTTAGTTCAGGCTCCTTGCCTCTGGATACCCTTGGAGGTTTTGGCGAGAAATGAGCCATTAAAGCCTTACACTCCTCATACATTTTATCTGTGGGCTTTGCTGGCAGCAGTAACATATGTAAGGTCTGATAACCCTCTCTTCCTAAGCCTAATATGAACCATGCTCTCTTCTTCTCCTCTGCAGCGATATAATTGGAAATGAAACAAGCCTCCAAGACTTTGGTCCATTTCTCAAAATTACACCCAGAATCTAACTGGGGCACGTTTCCAACAATTTGAAAAGCCATGCTACCTGTTGCTATTCAGGTGCACTATCTTCTTTTCTCTCACTGTGTATTCTGCACTAGACTTAATCCTTCTACACACTAAGAAGTGATCCAGCCCACTGACTATTACTAATTCTTATAATAATAGATTTATACTATTAACCAACATTTCATGTTAATAGACATTTAGAACATTTTAACCATATTCCTGTTATGCACACAGATTTACTATTAATAACAGTGACCAATGCATTACATCCAAACAGTCCCGCTTTTACTGTGAAGGAATAGTGAACGACGCATTACATTCAACAGTCCTGCTTTTACTTTGAAGAATTTCACTTGTCCAGCTTGTCGGCCTATGGACACCGGTGCCTTCTCGACCTCTCGAGCTGTCCCCACCGGTACTTTTGCTGCTGGCCTCGCCAGACCTCCACTTTTGCTGCTTTTGCTGGCTCCTCCGGGCTTCACCGTTACTTTTGCTGCCGCTGGCTCGCTGCCAAGTCGACTACTGCTGCTCTGCTGACTTGCCTGCCCGCTGTCTCCACAGCCCTCACGACCGGGCTGACTCTACTCCCGACCGGGCTGAAGTGCTTGAGTGCTGTCCTGCTTCTCTCGTGCGGACCCACTCTTTGCTCGGGGCTGGACTTCCTCTCACGTCCGGGCTTTCCCCCTCGGCCAATCCGCTTCTCTTGCGCGGCCGGACCCTCTCTTCTGCTCACGGTCAGGCTGACTCTGCTCACGATCGGTCCTTCTCACGCGGCCGGCTTTCTCCCTCGACCGGGTTGACTCTTCTCCCAGCCGGGCTGACTCCATTTCGTCGGTGGCTTCACTGGACCTGTCCGTGACGTACCCTGTACTAGGCCCTCACTCAACGTCGTTGGCGGCTCCTGGGCCTGGCCGTGGGCTACACAGCCCTGGAAAACGTCCGAAGTCGGTGGCAGCTGCTGGGCCTCTTCTGCCCCTTTGCCTTGGCTACACAGCCATGGAAAATGTTCCAGGTAAGTTGACACCGTCGCTGTCCTGCTGGTTAGGCTTCCAGCTTTTGGCTGCTTTCTTCGGTGACACTTACTTACTGCCCCACTTGTTTTCCTTGCTTCCTGTTCCGACCTTTCTTTTCTTTGGCGCTAATCCAAAACTGTTTGGCGCCAAATCTTTTGACTTGGTGCCATTCCACTTTGTTTCCAAACACAACCTTATTTTTTTCTGACAGTCCTTCTTTCCTTTTCTGTTCTTTTATCGTCTTCATGCTGTTGTTGTGTGTTTTAATGCAACAATTCACCTAAAACTTATACAAAGACTATTCAGCTTGAGGAATTTGACTAAAGGAAAACTCAGTCTAAAATGAGTAACAATCCGAAGGACGACATCTTGCCACGTAGGCACAACATAGAGATAGCCTGACAAAACTCGCCGACTTGTACAGCTGATGTTTTAAATGCAGTCCCCGGCATAGAGGGATCTGCAGGCCTCTCTTGTCCCGCTCGCAAAATACTGCGACACAACTCCGTATCTACAGTTTAAACTGTTAAACAACCCTGTGTGTTGCAAAACAGCCCTGTGGGTGAGTTCACAAACTCTATCCCATCCTCGTCGCCAATTGTAGTGTATTTTGGGTACTTGGAACTGACTCAAAAGAACTCTCAGATACAGGAGTAAACTAACAAGCTTCTTTATTGTAGGACGCCACCATGAGTCTCCCCCAGCGCATGCGTCCCCTCGCACAAGACATAACATATGCTAATTACATTATATACATTACAGCCAGGTACACTCAACATCGGTCTTTTTTAGGCCATGGCCCAGACCGGTCTTCCTGGAAAATACGCAAACCCCCAACACCAACCCAACTACAGACCCAGACACCAGCGTCTCAACGTCCACGGAGGATACCGAAAAAGTAATAAACCTACCACTGGTAACCATGGAGGTAGGTGGGTCTGGTTCCTTACGAATTGAAGGGAGCATGGAGGTTGGTGGGAGATTACACTTCTATCTGGATGCATGGAATAAGTTAACTACCGACACTTATATTTTAAGCAGTATCCAGGGTTATACCATAGAATTTATACAAAAACATAACCCTCCAGTTCAGCATGTACCGAACCGAATGTTCGTGCTGACAGGCAAAGAAAAATCTAAAGCACATGCTGAACTACAGCGGCTTTATAAAAAAGGAGTAATTGAGAAAACCCAACACGAATCACAGGAATTCGTGTCCAATATCTTTATCAAAAACAAGAAAGATGGTGGTTGCCGCATCATCATAGATTTGACTAATTTGAATACTTTCGTACAATATATTCATTTCAAGATGGAAACCTTTGTTACTGCTAAGCAATTGATTTCCAAAGGTTACTACATGGCAAGCATCGATTTAAAAGATGCTTACTATAGAGTACCCATAAGAGGTGACCACAGATGTTATTTAAAATTCAAGTGGATGGGTCAGCGCTGGCAGTACAGGGCACTACCTAATGGTCTAACATCAGCCCCCAGGCTGTTCACTAAAATTTTGAAACCAGCCCTAACGTTTCTGCGGAAACAAAAACACATGGTAATGGCATATCTAGATGACATACTTATTGTGGGCAAAACTTCGGAATTGGCTAAACAAACAGTAACAGCCACAAAACAATTATTTGAAAAACTGGGGTTTATCATCCATCCAGTTAAATCTAAATTAACGCCTTCAACCACAATGGATTATCTGGGATTCACCATTAACTCAGTTCACATGTCAGTGACTTTGCCGAAAGAAAAGGTTACAGCCTTAATAGAGGCTTGCAGCAAAATCATTGACATCACTAAACCATCCATCAGACTGGTAGCAAGAATAATTGGCAAAATAGTGGCTGCGTTTCCAGCCACACAATTCGGACCTTTACATTATCAAAATTTACAGAGGGCTAAAATACGAGCACTCAAAATTAATGGTGGTCATTTTGACAGACCAATGAAGCTACCAACAGAGGCCATAATGGAACTAAAATGGTGGAAAGATAACATTAGGCATTGTTCCAATCCAATCATTATCAGCAACCCGTCTATGGTACTACAAACTGATGCCAGTGCACTTGGTTGGGGTGCTACCAATTCCATCTCCAGCTGTGGAGGGAGATGGAATGCACAGGAGGCATCATTATTACAAACACTGGGCATAAACTACCTGGAAATGTTAAGTGCATTCCATGGCCTTAAGTCATATTGTTCTGGGTTATATCACCAGCATGTTAGACTACAAATTGACAACACCACCGTGGTAGCATATATCAACCATATGGGTGGAAACAAATCGACATCATGTGACAACCTGGCCAACACAATTTGGCAATGGTGTATCAAGAGAGATATTTGGATATCAGCTACCTACTTACCAGGTAAACTAAATTTAGTGGCAGACACCAGGTCACGCAAATTCAATGAAAACACCGAATGGATGTTGGATAAAAATGTATTTGCTAAAATTACAGCACGGTATGGAACACCAGATATCGATCTATTCGCATCCAGGCTCAATCACCAGTTATCGAACTATGTTTCATGGGAACCAGACCCTGGGGCAGTGGCAACAGATGCATTTTCGCTGCATTGGGGGAAATTGTTTATTTATGCATTCCCTCCTTTCTGCCTCATCAGTCGGGTATTAAGGAAAATACAGCAAGACTCTGCGTCTGGTATTTTGATAGTACCCGATTGGCCTACTCAACCATGGTTCCCGGTGATACTCGACATTGTATTAGAACCATGCATCACCATCCATCATAGACCTAATTTACTGGTTCATCCCGTAACAAGGGAAAGTCACCCATGTCATAATTATATAAACCTATTAATTTGCAGAGTTTGAAAGCACCTCTACTACACCTGGGACTGACGGAGCGAACAGTGGATATTATTTCAGCGGCCCACAGACAGTCCACCAAAAAACAGTACTTGGTGTACATCAAGAAATGGGAAATGTACTGTCACAACAATAACATCACCCTCAGATATATGAACATCCCGTCTGTTCTGGAATTCCTGGCAAGCCTCCATTACGATGAGGGGCTCAGTTATAGTGCCATCAACTGCGCCAGAAGTGCTCTGTCAACATACCTGTGGCAAGGAACAGAGCAGCATTCTGTTGGGACACACCCCCTGGTAACTAAACTCATGAGGCGCATTTTTAATGTTAATCCCCCAAGAACCAGGTACTCCCAAATATGGGATGTGAGCATTGTACTGACCATGTTAAGAAACTGGTCTCCAGCTACAGCTCTGTCCCTACAGAAACTGACTATGAAAACAGTCATGCTGATGGCCTTGGTCACGGCACAAAGGGTCCAGTCGCTACAGAAACTAAGGCTGGACAACATGACTACTTCATCTGGAAATTTAACTTTTCACATCAATGAATTAGTCAAACAGAACAGACAGGGGTCAGCAGGCCTAAAAATAGAATTCAGGGCCTACCCGACAGATGATCGACTCTGTATTGTAACACGCTATTATATATGGAGTATACTAAGATCATCAGAGGCAAAGAAATGGCACTTTTAATCAGCTACAAACAGCCACACAAAAAAGTGACAGTCCAGACCATCTTGAGATGGCTAAAACAGGTCCTAATAAAGGCTGGAGTAGACACTAACATTTTTAAATCCTACTCCACCAGGGCTGCAGCTACATCGGCAGCTATGAAGTTGGATGTTCCTATGGACCAAATCCTGAAGACAGCAGGATGGTCAACGGAGAAAACTTTCCAACTATTTTATAACAAACCAGTAATTGAACCTGGAACATTTGCAGAAACAATTTTAAGTTCTGTAATATAATTTTACCCCATAAATAGGGGCTATAATTTGGTGTTAATAAATTTATCGTTGTTTTTTCAATATCGTATTGATGTCTAATAATGTTAACACTATTCTCCCCATAATCAAGGCAGATGTGATGCATGGACTCGTTTCCACGGCATGGAATCACAGAGCTTTAAAATCTTCACGTAGTCATTCACGTGACTCCGAAGTAAAATAGTAAGATTAAACGAGAACTTACCAGTTCGAAATTTGATCATTATTTTATGAGGAGTACGTTGAGGGAATACGTGCCCTCCGCTCCCACCCTTGATCATATACTCAACTGGTATCTTCTCTAATCTTACTATGTTTAGTCATTACAGTTATCTGTGATTTCACACCGCTGCTTTGAAGTGTCCTGCATGCGTCCTGGCAGGAGTTCTTCACGTATTCCCTCAACGTACTCCTCATAAAATAATGATCAAACTTCGAACTGGTAAGTTCTCGTTTAATCTTACTATTAATTATAGTCAACTCCCAACCAATATTAGTGTCTGATGCAACAATGATCAAGATTTATTGCATGGTTCTTTGGTTTTCACATAGGTGCAGCAAACTGACAGATTCCATATAAATAATCTGTCAGATCTCCTGGATTCTGTCCAATAGCGAGCACAAACCTGTTGAGATTCCTCAGCACTTAGAACAATGTATTTACTAATGGAGACATATGGAGACTAATGGACCTTGTGCCAGGTTAGACCTGAACCTGTTCACTTCAATGGAGATTTAACAGCAACAATATGTGCATGTTGGTAAGAATAAAGTAGGTATGGTTTTTATTTAATTCATGCTTCCAATGATGGCTTTAATTAAATGATTTTAAGATTTTAAGTGAGTTCTGTATGTTTCCTCTTTTAATCTTTTCATGGCGGGTTCAGTTGTAATAGTTTTTCAATGCATCTATGTGACAGTGTTGTTCAGAGGCTTGTCGGCTATTACCTGGCAACACTTAGGATATGGCTTTGCTGTCTGATAAAATATTTTCTCAGTGGTTGTATGGATCTGTTCAGCCACACCCATATGACTCGCATTACAGACTGAAAGTATCCAACATTGTAAAAGGTTTCTGCGCGTATTCAAGATATAAATAACTGGTAAAAATACTTAAATTAATTGGATTTTGCTGTAATAACAATGGGCTAGCTATTAAAATGAAATTTACCCCATTATGAATGAAATACAAAACAAAGGAGCTGGTCATCGACTTCATAAAGTAAGATGGAGTACATGCTCCAGTCTGTATCAATAATGTTGAAGTGGAGATGTTTGACAGCTTCAAGTTCCTCGGTGTACATATCACCAACAATTTGTCCTAGTCCAGCCATGTTGCTACCATCAAAAATGCACACCAGTGCCTCTGCTTCCTCAGAAGATAAAGTAAATTTGGCATGACTCCAATAATACACTTCTACAGATGTTGATGTCTCTAATAATAGACTTCAAGAGATACATCTTAGTAAGCATCCTACTGGGTGCATCACAGCTTGGCATGTCAACTGCACTGCTCAAGATCACAAGAAATCGCAGAGAATTGTGAACAGACCAGCTATCTTGCTACCCAGTATTTGCCCACCGCCTCACCCCCCCGCCCCCCAATTGACTCCGTCCACACTTTATGTTTTCTTGTGAAGCAGCCAACAGATTACGGACCACGCACATCATTATCATTCTCTCTTCTCCCATCTCTCGTCAGTCAGAAGATACAAAAGGTTGAAAGCACATATGACCAGGTACCACCAGATAGAAGAACAGCTTATGATCTGCATGCAAAACTAGGTTTTTCAATGTACCTTCTGTATCATAGCAATAATAATATCAATTCTAATATCAATTACCAATGTTAGAAGTAGAAATATATGTTGTTAATTGATGCACGTCCAACACATTTGAAAAACAGTCCTAATCCTTAATGGTGTAAGTATATGTAAAATAGTACTAATTTCATAATTTCATTTAATAATATCCTGTATTATTTAAGAGCTGGTGGAAACCTCTCAACACCGCTAGGCCCTTTCCTAAGACAGATCCATGTATAAGGTTGTGGATAATCTGGTTATAAACACTTGGCATTCCCATCTACCTCAGGATCCTTTCAAAACTTTGCTTCACAAATATCTGTCTATCTACCTCTGCCTGAAGAATATTAAAATGCTATGCTTCCACTGCCCTCTAAGGAGGAAACTACTACCCGAGCCGGCTGCCTGCCCCTTTTCCGGGGATACGTCCGTGCCCGGGTGCGGATGGAAAGGGAATACGCCCTGTCTACGGGCACCCTGAGGGAGTTCCACGACCGCTGGGCACCGAGGGGGGTTGAATGTATCCTTGACAAGGAATGTAATATAGTTGTTTAGCAGTTGATTAGCATATTTGTCCATCTTGTAGTATGGTGGTGTTTTGTTTTCTTGTATTGTAAATACAATTTTAATATTTGAATAAATATTTTTTTTTAAAAAAAAAAAAAAAAAAAAAAAAAAAACGAGGAAACTAGCAACGACTCATGGTTATCTGAGTGAAAAAGAAAGAATCACCTAATTTCTCCTTTAAGTGGGAAACCCATTATTTATATCCAATCACTGCTGCTTCTAACATCTCCATATCCAGCTTGTTAAGTCCTCTCAGGATCTTGTACGTTTCAATCAAATCACTTCTCACTCTTTTAAACTCCAGCAGATACAAGCTAAAAACTAATCTAATCAGTTTTTCACATTATACTCCATTTGTCAGATTATTGTTCACTCCGTTAACCTATCCACATCCCTTTGCAGCCTCCTTATGTCCTCTTCATAATTTTCTTTACTACCTATCATTTTAACACCATTCCTTCAATATCTGCATCAAGGTTATTTATGTACATTATCAAATGTTGAGGCCCGGCAATGATCCCTGTGACATATCAGGCATCATCTCTTGCTAACTCGTGAGCGATCCTGACCTACCATCTACCTCATGGGAGACCCTCAGACTATCTTTAATTGTACTTTACTGAACTTTATCTTGCACTAAAGATTATTCCCTTTACGCTGTATCTGTACACGCTGGATGGCTCGATTGTAATAAAGCTGCGCTGGAGTGGACCGGGCCGCCGACGTGGAGCAATGCGAGACGGGAGCTGGCCAATACTGAACCTGGCCGGTGGCCACTGCAAACAAGTTTGTGCATTGGGCGCAACAAGGACGGACAAGGAACACCGAGAACAAGGGACAAGGACACGCCCGGGAACCGTCGAGAACAAAGACATGCCGGCCACCGAGAATGAAGACCCAAATGGCCACATGCGGTGGAAGTTCAGAACCCTGAAGACCGGAAAGTCGAGGAGGGAGCTGCTGGTGGCGACGGACATGAGGAATGGGTCTGTAGAAGAGGTACTAGGTATTGCCTCCAGCGCCTTCAATGTCAGCTGCAGGAGGAGCCCCTCCCCCTCCCCGCTCCAGGACCCAGGCAGTCGGCAGTCGGCAGAGGAGACTGACATCAGGTTGGGCTTACTTAAGCCTATCTGGATCAGGGGCGTGCATAGGTGATAACACAGAACCACTGAACCATTGAACCAACAAATAAAATATCCATTAATGCCTATTCCCTATTTCCCATTGAGTCAATCAGCCAAACCCAGCCAATCTTATGCTCATGCTAGAATGCATAATGTGTAATTACCTCTTAGGCTGAAAATTGCTGCAAAATGCTGCAAATCTTTCCTGCAAATTTAATTGTGCTTTTAATAATATAAAACTATTTTAGGCATTTCACTTTTGTTTGTGTTTTTGGATGCTTCTGAGTGACAGGAATATTTAAGATTGTTCAAAATCCTCTGCAAGTTTAACAGCTGGCTAAGGTGGCATGTTATTTAGCCTATTGTAAAAGCATTCCCGTATTTTATGGGTGGGGCTTCTTATGATCTATACATATGACAGCATTATATCATGTAAAACCACTGGTTTTAACTTTTATACAAAGCATCTTCAAAATCTAAATTATATTGATTGTATAACTGCATTAATGTAGCTAAATAACAATGAAAGACATTTCATAAGTTATTCGAGTCAAGAGTGTTTTATTGTTATATGTCCCAGATAGAACAATGAATTTCTTACTTGCTGCAGCACAACAGAATATGTAAATATAGTACACTGTAAACAATATAATAAAGTTCAGTGTGTGTATATATATACTAGACTAAGTGGGACCCGTTGGGTTCTTGGGGTGGCAGCTCAGTCACTAAAGCCTGATGTGCTGGTAGCTCACTCGTGGCTGCTGGACTGGCAGTTGACTCACGGCTATTCCTTGAAATTCAATTTCAAGCAGGGTGGAAGGCAACCAAATTCAAATGCAGTTTCCTACCATTTCAAGCAGGGTGCAAGGCCACCAAATTCAAGTGCAGTTTCATACCACTTCAAGCAGGGTGCAAGGCCACCAAAGTCAAGTGCAGTTTCGTACCACTTCAAGCAGGGTGCAAGGCCACCAAATTCAAGTGCAGTTTCCTACCACTTAAAGCAGGGTGAAACCACCATAAAACCACACAAAACACTGCAAAACACCACATAAACACCACACTCAAAGTTCAGTAGACATTCAATGTGTTCAGTTGATTCACAGCTCTGACAGAGTCGTGACCTCTCCCTCTCCCTCTCCCTCTCCCTCTCCCTCTCCCTCTCCCTCTCCCTCTCCCTCTCCCTCTCCCTCTCCCTCTCCCTCTCCCTCTCCCTCTCCCTCTCCCTCTCCCTCTCCCTCTCCCTCTCCCTCTCCCTCTCCCTCTCCCTCTCCCTCTCCCTCTCCCTCTCCCTCTCCCTCTCCCTCTCCCATCTTGCAGAGACTGAGCCACACCCACACTTCCGGATTTTATAATCCCTCCCTCCTCCCAATGAAGGGGCGTGGCCTTCATGGTGTGATTGACAGGAGAGTGTTTCTCAAAAATTTTGAAACACTAATAACACTTATTTTTCATTGATGGGAAGAATCCTCTGCACCTGATGAGCGGAGGGGGACTGAGTAAGATGGCCAAAAATCACAGCTGTAAGTGGTAGCGTTTTGTCTAAAATCAATATACAGTGCAAACAGGAAGTTGTCAAGTTTAGACTTTTAATCATTTGCCATTTCAAACCCACCACCACCAACAACCATTAGCAATACTTTATTTCAAACCAACCACCACCAACCACCATTTGGTTTGCTTTATTTCAAAGCAACCACATTTTCATTTTCAAACCACATTAAGGGCACTCAAGGTCAGTAAAAGCACACTCACAGTTTTCTCAACTTTTTCATAAGTTATAGGAGCAGAATTAGCCAATTTGGCCCATTAAGTCTACTCCACCATTCAATCGTGGCTGATCTATCTTTCCCTCTCAAACCCATTCTTCTGGTTCTCCCCATCACCCCTGGCACCCGTACTAATCAAGACTCACCCATTTTCTAAATTCATAAAACATCTTTCATCAGGTCTATAAAGCCAGTGAAATGGTCCAGAAAATGTTTATATGGTGATAAACGTGGAATTCAATTTTACCATAATGGCGAATAAATGATTGATCTATCTAGATGGGTTTAACTGTGGTAGAGACAGCATGAGACCAAAAACCTACATAAATGACACATTTGTGTCATGACATCTTTGATGTTAACTTGAAGAGAATAACATTTTATCAGCTTCCACAATGTAGCTTTCACTAACCTGAAATATCAGCCTAAATTAATTGTAAAGAGACATAAGAAAATATACAATTTCCTAATTAGATTGAAGCATAGTTTATCCATTAATATAGAATGTTCAAGGAATATCAACACACTAAATATTTGATTCAACATCCAAGTGCAATAGACGATGCATCAATTGCTGGTAAATGCAATTGGTATGGGCAGGCACTTAACGACCAACACAAATATAATTGGTCGAAGGACGTGTTTCTATGTTATCTGATTCTATGGCTCTATGACTCTATTTATGAAGATGGACAATTTAAATAAACCTCAGTCATAAGGTCATGTGATAGGAACAGAATTAGGTCATTCAGCCCATCAAGTCTATTCCACCATTCCACTGATCTATCTCTCCCTTCTAACCCCATTCTCCTGCCTTCTCCCCATAACCTGACACCTGAACTACTCAAGAATCTATCTATCTCTGCCTTAAAAAGATCCATTGACCTGGCCTCCACAGCCTTCTGTGGCAAATAATTCCAGATTCACCACCCTCTAAAGAAATTCCTCCTCATCTCCTTCTTAAAAGAACATCTTTAATTCCGAGGTTATGACCTCTAGTCCCAGACTCTCCTACCAGGAGAAACATCCTCTCCAAATCCACTTTATCCAAGCATTTCACTATTCAATATGTTTCAATGAGGTTCCTCTCCATTCTTCTAAACTCCAACGAGTACAGGCCCAGTGCCGTCAAATGCTCATCATATGTTAACCCACTCATTCCAGGGATTATTCTTATTAACTTTCTCTGGACCCACTCCAGAGCCAGCACATCCTTCTTCAGATATGGTGCCCAAAATTGCTCACAATACTCCAAATGCGGCCTGACCAGCGCCTTTTAGAGCCTCAGCATTGCATCCCTTTTTTTGCATTTTAGCCCTCTTGATATAAATTCTAGCATTGCCTTTGTCTTCTTTACTACCGATTCAATTTACAGATTAACATTTTGGAAATCCTGCACCAGCACTCCCTTTGCACCTCCGATTTCTGGATTTTCTCCCCATTTAGTCTGAAGTACTCTGTTTTATTGGTGCCTTTAAGAATTGCCATTGGCAAGCATTTCAAAATGAAAATGCCCTAACTTCTGGGCCTGTCCCACTTAGGCAATTTTTCAGTGGACGGCCGGCGACTGTCAAGTTTCCGGCAGTCACCTGAAAAAACGGCCACTGGAACGGCGACTGTCAGAATGAAACACACACACACAAATACATCGCTTCCTTCACCAGCCCGTTATGCAGGCGGGGGACAGGGCAAGCGGGGGAGCGCTGTCTAAAAAATTAACACTGTGCAAAGCAAAGGCAAAACTGACACACACCGCAATGAACAGGAAGGTTGGCGCTGTAAAAAGACGGCTAAAGCACGATAAGTCATTTAAAAGAGGGGGGGGGGGGAAGAGGAGGGAAGAAGGGGGAGAAGAGGGGGAAAGGAGTGGAGACAACTTTTAAGAAGCCAGAGATACATGGCTGTGAAGCCCGGTGGACAATTAACATTACCTGTCAGTTATACTTGGTTCTGAAAACTACTGCTTACTTTTTTTCCCAAGGAGCCAATGAAATTCACCGGTCAGCACCGGCTACAACCTACGAGAACCTCCGAGAACCTTCAGCCTCCTGGCAACCCATTAGAACCTCCTGGCCACCCACCTACGGCTCGAGAATTCTCGCTACTCTTCATTCTAGTCGCCGCTAATTTTTCAACATGTTGAAAAGTTCACAGCGACCATAATGATGCCGCGACTAGTTCCCAGAATGCGGGAATTCCTCGCGACCATGAAGGCGACTCCCCGGCAACCACCCGCGAACATGTGGCGACCATGTGGCGACTGCATGGTTTCCTGTAGTCGCCTAAAAAGTCGCCTAAGTGGGACAGGCCCATTAGTGTCCATCCAAATTGATTCAATCTTTCCCTGGTCAGATAACGTAAACCACACCAAGATAATTCATTTTGTTTTGTGCACCAACTGTTCTAATTTTATCAAGTCAGTGGCTTCTCGCACCAAGAAAATTTCATTACAAGGTTAAAATTTTTCAATACAAACCCTGTTGACAAAAATAGTTTTAATTTATCCTAAATATAGTTGCTCTAGAACAGATTTTACTGAAAACATCACACCCACATTCTAAATCTGTTTTCCTGGATTAATACTGACAACTACAGCTTGTGCTATCATGTGCCTGATACGTTTGGCTGCAATTACCTGGCATACAAATGCAGCACAATATGCACAATTATCTGAGAGATGTTAAGACAAGAACTGACTATAAATGTGTAAGTGGAAAATAAAACTGATGTCTGTTTGGACAGAGTAGTATTTCCATCACTGTAGATAATACTGTTAAAGAGCCTTAACATTGTTGCAGCATGATTAAATCTCAAAATTTGGGACTGAAACTATTTAAGTATCAGAAAATGTCATATCTGCCTTTGGGTAGAAAGTGTGTTGCCAAGACTTCGTTCCCCAAGCTTCATTGTTCTGTTCCTGTAAATCAATGGCATTGTGTATTTTCTTGAATGGTGTGTAATTACATCTGACAGACATATTAGCATTCTGGGAACAGCAGTGTGTACTTATGGAAAGCACATCCTTGTTTCATTGTAAATTCTTTATTTATGATTTCTGTTGTTTCACCAGAATAATGGGGCATAAAAATTGCATAAAAATTGTAAACTGAATAAAAGTTCTGGAACATACATGATTCACAAGTGGAATTTCACCTAATTTTATTGGAGAATCCATTTAAAGTTTCTGTGAATTAAATGCAGATCTAAAGTTATCTTCAGATGTGCTGGCAACTGTTGGTTTGACCCTATTATTGCCAAGGAGCTATCTACTTGTTACACAACAACACGATGTGGAAGAAATATCTAACTGGGCAATGACACGTATTTCTTAATTCTGTGGCGGATCGCCTGGACTCCTGCAGTTCAAATATTTTGGAGAATAGAATTACCTTTATTGTCATTCAGACCTTACGGTCTGAACGAAATTTTGTGCCTGCAGTCATACATACAATAATACAATAATAAACAACAATAAACACAAATTAACATCCGCCACAGTGAGTCCTCCAAGCACCTCCTCACTGTGGTGGAGGCAAAAATCTTAGGGCTGCAGTCTCTTCCCTCCTCTTCTCCCTCTGCGCTGAGGCGATACCCCACCGGGCGATGGCACAAACAGTCCCGCGGCTCACCGAACCCCGCAAACGGGCCGGCTCAAACACCGCGGCCCGGGGTGGTCGAAGCTGCCGCCCTCCAGTCCAGCACACGCAGCCGCTGGCCCGCGGCTAAACCCCGGAGTCAGGTCACCGCTGCCAGAACGCCGTCCCAGCCACCGGAGCACCGTTCCAGCCCCGAGCCGGATCGCCCTCACGTGAGTGCCGTTCCTCCCTCGGGCTGGGCCGCTCCGACGGGAGCGCCGTTCCACCCTCGGGCTGGGCCGCTCCGACGGGAGCTCCGTTCCACCCTCGAGCTGGGCCGCTCCGACGGGTGCTCCGTTCCACCCTCGAGCTGGGCCGCTCCGACGGGAGCGTCACAGCCCCTCACGGGAGAGTCTCAGCCCCGCGCCAGGCCGCCCTCACGGGAGCGTCACAGCCCCGCACGGGAGCGCCGTTCCAGCCCCGAGCTGGGCCGCCTTCACGGGAGCGAGCCCAGGGCAAGTCCTGACTGGCTCTGCCTCCGGAGTCTCGAGGTCGCCAGCTCCGCCATTAGGCCTCAGCGCAGACGGAGGCAGAGAAGGGGGATACGACAAGAAAGTCGTATTTCCCCCGAAGGGAGAGACAGCAAGCCCTGTTTCAACCCCCTCCCCCACATAAACACAACCTAAAAACCAAAAACTTAACTAGACAAAACAAAAAAGTAAAAACAAACGGACTGCAGGCGAGCCGCAGCCGTTCACCAGCGCCGCCACTGGAGCCGTCTGTGGTTCCAGAAAGTGGCAATAGTGTTGTTAAAGAAATCACTAAATGGGGGAGGATATTTAATTTTAACAAATATCAGTTCATAGAGCATTTCATGGATATTGTAAAATAACTGCTTCAATGACAAATTTAATTGTGGGTAAAGGACATTTTTTTTGTGTTTTTTTTTTGTTTATTTTATTAGAGGTTAATACAGTACAAAACAATACAGTGGTACCTAATTTCAGGTGCCAACTATGTCATAACGTAATACATTCTATGTACAACCTCCAGTTTTATGTTTTTGAGAAGGAAGTAAAAAAAACAAAAAATAGAGAGAAGAAAAAGAGGAAAAATAGATAGTAGAAAATAGAAAAACGTGAAGTGTGTATATAAGAAAAGAAAAAGTAGAAAGTAGAAATAGGAGAAAAAAACCTTTAAAAAAGAAATTTTCAAATCTTTGTTCGGAGATGTAAATCTATCCATGACCTGACCTGAAATCAGTAAACTTCACGGTACCGCTGCATCACATGATTCCAAAACGTCGATGAAAGGGGTAGTAAAGGACATTTTAAAACAAATACTGGACCACTTAATGTAGGTATGATCAATTTTGTTTAGTATCTATTGTTCCACTTTATCCTCTGTAAGTCATTGCAGATTCAGTGAGCCAAATAGCTTCCTTCTACGTCATAAGGAAAGACGTAAATTCTGGTGCATGGCAGCACAGAGGCGCAGCAAGCGGCACGGTGGTGAAGCAGTAGAGCTGCTGCAGTACAGCACCATAGACCTGGGTTTGATCCATACTATAGGTGCTGTCTGTATGGAGTCCGTACGTTCTCCCTGTGACCGCGTGGGTTTTCTCCGGGCGCTCCAGTTTCCTCCCACACTCCAAAAACGTGCGGGTTTCTAGGTTAATTGGCTTCAGTAAATTGTAAATTGTCCCTAGTGTGTAGCATGGTGCTAGTGTGCAGGGTGATTGCTGGTCGGCGTGGACTCGGAGGGTCGAAGGGCCTATTTTTGCACTGTATCTCTCAACTAAAATAAACTAATGGCTGTTTGCTTGTACACATTTAGGGAACAAGACTGCAGCTATACACCTGGTGATATCATCAAAAAAAGCATTGTTTTTTTTCCTGGAAGGACTGGAATGTTCTTCTTGACTTTATTGCAACAATATTGGTTCTGCACCTTTAACAGTTGCAGGCCAAATTATAAATGTCAAGAAAGGCACATAAAATGGTGAGGCCTCAGTTATAATAGCTCCTCATTGCCCTTGCATCTCCAAGGGCTAGTTGTAATAATGCATAGCAAGGCAAGATTATAAAAAAAATATGGGATAACCCAAACCTATACTAATGCACCTTCTCCCTTGGGACCCTGCAGACATCCTGTTGAAGTTCTTGATTAGTATTGGTGTCAGGAGTTATGGAGAGAAGGCAGGAGAATGGGGTTAGGAGGGAGATAGATCAGCCATGATTGATTGGCAGAGTAGACATGATGGGCTGAATGGCCTAATACTGCTCCTATCACTTATGACCTGATGACCTCAAGTTAACATACACAATGTGGCCTCCCCTACATCACTGGGACCAAGCGTATTTTAGCTTTGCAGAGCACCTGCATTCTGGCTGCAGTGGCCATCTTGAACTTGTGGTTGCATGTGAATTCAACTCCCCTGCCTATTCCCACACTGACCTGTGTGTTCTCGTTCTTCTTCTCTGCCGTGATGAGGCCAAATACAAACTGGAAGAGCAGCAGCTGATACTCCACTTGGGAAGCCTGCAACCCAATGGCATGATTGTTGAATTTTATGGTCTCAGATCTCCCTCACCTCCATGTTCCCTTCTCACTCCCACTAATCCGCACAGGGTCTTGCTCTCTTTGTTTACCTTTCGCATTCTCTCCCTTCCCCCGCTCCCCATTACCAAGAGTCCACATACCAATCCATCTGAGTTTCTTCTCCCTTGGTTAGTTCATCTGTCCTGTCCCTTCCCCCTCTCCCAATTGGTTTCATCAACCCATCCTCCCTCCCTCAACTAGTTCCATCTATCACCTACCAGTCTCTGTCCCAACACTAAACCCTCCCCCGCCTGACTCCCTCTACCCATCATTTCCACCACCTGTTTCAACCTATGGAGCTATTGCCAACCAGTGTCTGCCTCAACCCCCCCCCCCCTTTACTGGCTATCTTCCTGTCAGGCCTGATGCAGAGTTTAAAATCAAAATGACCATCCCTTTGCCTCCACAAATGCTTCTTCAAGCATTTTTTTTGTTACTAAAGAAAGTTGAGCAAACCTGAAGAACAAACTAAGTAAAGCTCAGCTGAAATCTTGGCTCTGTCTTCAATATATCTAATGTACCTAAACCCTATTATCAGTTTAGTTAAGAGATACAACATGGAAGCAGGCCCTACAGCCACCGAGTCCACACCCTGAATCCAAACCAATTAACTTACAAACCTGCACCTGGATGGCACATTGAAGCAATGGTAGTGTTGCTGCCTTAAAGTGCCAGAGACTTGGATTTGATCCCGACTGCTCTCCGCTCTCTTTGTACCTTCTCCTTGTGACCGGGTCGGGTTTTTTTTCCAGGTGCTCTGGTTTCCTTCCACGCTCCAAAGACATACAGGTTTGTAGGTAATTGGCCTCTGTAAAAATGTAAATTGTAAATTGTTGCTAAAGTGTAGGATAGTGATAGTGATTGCTGGTTGGTGAGGACTTGGTGGGCTGAAGGACCAGTTTTCGTGCTGTATTTCTAAAGTCTCTGAAGTCTAAAGTCAAAAAGTCTTTGGAATACGGGAGGAAACCCACATGGCCAAGGGGAGAATGTACAAACTCTATCGAGCCAACACCCGTAATCTGACATGAATGAACATTCTTAGAGAACATAATTGAAGTAACATGAGGATACAAATAGAGGAATCTAGAGCACCATGTGACAGTTAGAAGGGAAATTGCTGGTCCAGCGACAATGCACAATCAATGTCATATCATTGACCCACAGCAATGGATCAACACACTAGTGAGATGACCACAGCAAAGTCAATAAAAGGAGACAAAGTGCTATTTCTGTTTAATTAATTATCTGGAATAGGAATGTTCATGGAAGGAATAAGAATGTTAAAATAGACAGTAGTCATAGAGTGTTACAGTGTGGACACAGGCTCTTCGGCACAACTTGCCCACACCGGCCAACATGTCGCAGCTACATGCCCCACCTGCCTGCGTTTGGTCCAGACGTGCCCTGTCCACCACCAATGAATGAAGAGGTAAAGTTAAATTAAATGATATAAAGCAGAAAGGGATTTTATATCATAGGAAAAAGCAACAAGCACTACTAGGTATAAACACTCTCCTTGCACTCCGTCAGCCACTGGTGTTCAGTATAAAGAGAATACATTGCATCATTCATTAGGGTATGAAAATGGCAGAAGTTACAGTTTCTTAAGCCACAGATCTTAGTCTTGGAAGTCTGATTAACAAGGTGTCCTTGAAAATAAAGAAATTATGATTCCAAAGTTAGGGACAAAATCTGGACATCACCGCTCAGTCCATAACTTTCAAAGCACTTATCCAACAAAATTAATGAATCTCAGTTTTGAAATCTTCATTTATCCAAGTTTATCTGATTTCTGGGAAGACGTCCAAATTTCCACTATTTCCTTGCACATTTCCTATCTTCCAAGCCAAAACAGTTAATAATAGGACGTGGAAAGTAACTTTTCAGGATAAATGGAAATTTATAAACTCCTGTCTCCTTTTACTATATTAAGACCCATGCATAATTGTCAGTTGTTGCTGCCGGAACTGGATACTGAGAGTTAAATGGGAACCCTGGTTATTTTATGAAATCAGAGTGAGAGACTGCACTATCCTTTCAGAAATATCCAAATCCCACAATTTTAGAACTCTTCCACTGAATGTTCAAAATGAACTCTTGAGGGACGAAGGCCAGTGAAAAGGTTTGCTGAAGGTCAGAAACATTGTACTTTACGTATGATCTTGGCAAGAACAGCTATGAGTTTAGCACATTTTTAAACATCACCAAAGAAAACATTACTAGAAATAAATGAAATGCAGTATAAGCCAGCAAATCAGTCTGCACAACAGGAGAAGAGTTTGAAGTATATGTTTTGACGCAAACGCCTTTGACCATGGAATGGACAAAATTTAAAAGAGACAAAATAGTATGTCAGCCATTCTTTGCTTTTTCATTGGTCATAGGAGTAGAATTAGGCCATTCAACCCATCAATTCAACTCTGCCATTAAATCATGGCTGATCTATCTTTCCCTCTCAATCCTGTTCTCCTGCCTTCTCCCCATAACCTTTGACACCATTACTAATCAAGAATCTGTCAATCTCCACTACAAAATAACTAATGACTTGGCCCCTGCAGCTGTCTGTGGCACTGAATTCCACAGATTCACCACCCTCTGCCTAAAAAAATTCTCCCTCATCTCCTTTCTTAAGGTACATGCTTTTATTCGGAGGATGTGCTAGGTCCTCTCACGAGTGGAAACATCCTCTCCACATCCACTCTATCCAGGCCTTTCACTATTCAGTATGTTTCAATGAGATTCTCCCTCACCCTAAACTCTGGCGAGTACAGGCCCAGGGCCATCAAATGCCAAAGTCAAAGTCAAAGTCAATTTTATTCGTCACATGCACCAGAAGGTGTAGTGACATGAATTTGACAGCAGCGATAGACTTATAAAGAACACACAATACACAATAACATTTAACACAATGCATTTCGTTGTCTCTGTACTGTACACTGACAATGACAATTAAAATTGAATCTGAACACAAACATCCACCACAGCATTCTTCACTGTGGTGGAAGGCAACAAGGTTCAGCCAGTCCTCCTCCTTTGTTCACCCATGGTCGGGGCCATAAATCCTCCGTAGTTGCCGCTACGAATGGCCCGATGTACAGGCCGTCTCATGGGGATGATCAAAACTCCGACGTCGGGACGGTCAAACACACTACGTGGCTTGGAGGTCCTGAATCGGCACTTTCCTACCGGAGACCGCAGCCCCAGGATGTTATAGGCCGCAGGCCAGTGGTCGGAGCTCTTCGCTGGCGATCCCCGGCAAGGGATCCCAGACTCCGGACGGTAAGTCCATGACCCGCCCGCGGCTAGAAGCTCCACAGACCACAGCCCCACGATGCCAAAGTCACCAGGCCAGCCATTGGAGCACACCTCTCTGGCGACCCCGGCAAGGGTTCGCCCGCTTCACAATGGAAAAGTCCACACTGCGCCCGCTGCTGACGCTCTGGGCCCGACTCTGGGAAAGGCCGCTCCAATCCAAGCTGTTAGGCCGCGAGGGAGGCGCCATGGAAAAAGTCGCCTCTCCGTCGAGGAGGCGACCAGAAGTGGTTCCCAACTCCCCCCCCCACACACACAAGACACACCAAGAGACACACCAAAAACCCCCAAAAAAGTCAAAATAACGAACACGCTGCTTGCAGGGCAGCCGACTTGCAGCGCCCTCACTGACCGAAATGCTCATCATACATTAACCCAATCACCGCTGTGATCATTCCGTAAACCTCCTCTGTACTCTCTCCATTGCCAGCAATCCCTCTTCAAATAGGGAGACCAAAATACTTTAAATGCATTCTGACCTGTGCCTCATAAAGCTTCAGTATTATATCCCTGCTTTTATATTCCAGGCCTCTCAAAATGAATGCTAACATTGCATTTGGCTTCCTTGCTATTGAATCAATTTGCAAATTAACCTTTTGAACCATTCTTATCCTTTTGGAACTTTTATGATTGGCCTCGAGTCTTCTTTTCCCCACTAATAAATTCACACAACTCTATGCCATTATCAAAATTCTTTTACATTTATGGTACACTGTAATGGAGTTGGAGGTGATTATATCGTAGTAAACTCTTGGGGTTCTTGCCCTCCTCAAGCACCAGAATCAGCAACATATGAGCATTCACTGACCATGGAGGTTGTAAAACCTCCTCTATATGAAAGGTTGCAGTAGCTGCCAAGTATAGTTTAGAGTCTAATCATCAAAAATGTTCAATATCCTAAATGTAGTCAGAAGTTAAAAAAAGGCAGCACTAACATACAATAATTGAAAAATATTATATTAAGAGAGCATTTGGCCAATTTTCATATGCTGGTGTTAGCTTTTCAAATATGGTCCAGTTTTAATTCAATTCCCCTGTTTTAGCTCTATATTGTTTTCTGTTTTACTTCGGAGTCACGTGAGTGACTACGTGAAGACCCCGCCAGCACGCGTGCGCGACATAGCGTCTCACGCAGTGCAACAGTGACGGGCAGGGGTGGAGCGCTCCCGCGGCAAAATTCAAACGGGCCTACAAGGTAAGGAAAATGGAAGTTGTATTCTTCCCCTTGCTGTGCTTTATGTTACAGCACGTTGGACAAGGGGAAGAAAAAACGGACCTGGACTGCAGGCTGCCGCGGGGAACCAGGTAGTTCCCTGCAGCCGACAACCATAGACGTCCAGCGGCTCCAGGACCGCAGGCTGCAGGGAACAAGGTAGGTCCCGGCAGCCAACAACTACGGACGCCCAGCGGTTCCAGGACCGCAGGCTGCGGGGAACCAGGTAGGTCCCGGCAGCCAACAAACACGGACGCCCAGCGGCTCCAGGACCGCAGGCTGTGGGGAACGGCAGCCGACAGCTATGGGCAAACAGCGGCTCCAGGACCGCAGGCTGCGGGGAACTAGGGAAAGTTCTGGCAGCCGACAGCCATGGGCAAACAGCGGCTCCAGGACCTCAGGCTGCGGGGAACTAGGGAAAGTTCCGGCAGCCCACAGCCATGGGCAAACAGCAGTTCCAGGACAGCAGGCTGTGAGGAACTAGGAAGGTTCCGACAGCCGACAGCCGGGTATGACCGGCACAGGCTGAGCCCAGCACCACGAGCTGTATACCTGGAAACAACACAGAAGGCTGCAGGCAGGCAGGAGTCGGTCCGGCCGATAGACCAGGAGGACGCACTGCCCAAAGGCAGTGAAATTGACCGTTGGCGTGGTTACTAAGGTCCACTTACCGACTCCAAGCAGAATCCAGCGCCATGAGTCGTACAGCTCAAAGCAGCGCAGCAGGCTGGAGGCAAAGCCCAGCAGGATTCAGCCCGGCCGATCATACTCATCTGGGTCCGGCCAAAGGGGCGCGCTGCCCGAGTGCAGCAGAGGTCCGCCCGTGACTTGCTCCGGGAGATGGAGCAAGCTCACTATGGGAGTCTTCACACTCCCACAACAGCACCTTATCGAGGGCTGTAAAACAATGCATCTCCCTCGATAGAGGAATGCGTTGTGGACCAGGGCTGGTCCGGAAGAAGGGGACGTGGCTGAAGAAAACCGCAATGTGCAGTGGGTGCAGAATCCTAAGGAGCTACTGGGAGTGATCACTAAAATTACGGATCAACGAAAAGTACCATTACAGACCAAGCTGGCGTCCAGCATCGACTACCTGTACTTCCATCTTCTGCAGGAACAGGCAACGAAATTACACAGAAGTATAGACCTCCTGTGAACTTTACTTCGTTAAAAATGCCTGCAGCAAACAATGTGATCTGGGGGTACAGTGGGACTGGCACAAAAACCCAGGAGGTCAAACTACAGAAGATTTCAAAACTTCTGACAGCGGGCATATCATTGGTTGCTCGCCCAGACGATGGTACAGAGATGACAGCAGGATTGACATTGCTCCGCAATACCCACTATGAGATCAATTGCTTGCGAGAACACAGTAAACCTGCACTAAACCCCAAATTTGCAAGGTTGTGCGAAATAGCTGCAACACAACCAGGGGGGAAACTTGTTTAAACAAGTAGAAAAGCTCGACGAAGAGATTAAAGCAATTGGGCTCATAACAGCGTCATCAGCAACGACAGCACCCCTATGCAACCACCAGCAGGTATCAACACCAGGACGCTGGTGAAAGCATGAGGGCCGCGCAGCACCATGAAGGTCCTTTTTAGGCCAAGGCCCAGAGCGACCCTCATGGAAAATGTGTCAACCCTGCACTCTGGCGCCTCTTCCGAAGAAGAGGCAGAAATTGAAGAAAGGGACGTACCACCGGCAACCAGGGAGGTAGGTGGATCTGGTTCCTTCCAGAACACAAAGGTGTACGACCTGTACTAACAGGGGGAATATTATACTTGTTTTGGGAGACATGGAGGGATCATTGTCGATACCTAAAATTTAACTGGATGGGGCAACAATGGCAGAGTATAGCGTTGCCTAATGGTCCAACTTCAGCCCCAAGACTTTTCACCAAGATATTAAAACGGGCCTTGGCAATATTAGAAACTAAAACATATTGTCATGGCATATCTTGATGATATATCAATTGTGGGTGGAAAAACCCTGGAACTAGCTAAATCAGCAGTTTTAGCTACCAAACATTGGGTGAAAATCTGGGGTCATCTCCATCCAGATAAATCTAAGTTGACGGCATCCACAACTGGACTTTCTGGGATTTACAATTAACGTTATCCATATGTCTGTAACATTGCCAAAGAGTAAAGCAGACTTGGTGGAAGCCTACAATAAAATTAATTACTAAAAACACTGGTGTTGGGTGCGTTTTATGGGCTAAAAGCTTACTGCTAACAATGCACCATCTGCATGTCCGCCTACTAATTGATAATATCACAGTGGTGTCATATATTAATCATATGGGAGAAAAGATCGATATCATGTGTCAATCTGGCCATGATTATTTGGCTATGGTGTGTTAACATACATATTTGGCTATCAGCAAACTTACCTACCAGGTAAGCTCAATACTGAGGCACACACCAGGTCATGAAAATTCAATGACAGCACCGAATGGCTGTTGGACCACAAAAAAGTTGCTGATATTACCAAAAGAGGAACACCAGATATCGATCCATTTGCATCTAGACCCAATCACCAGTTACCAACATATGTCGCTTGTGAACCACACTTGGGGCAGCAGCAATGGATGTTACTCACGGAATGATGAATAATTGTTTACAATGTTTTTCCCTCCTGCCTCAACAGTCGGATCCTAAGCAAAAACACATATGGACTCAACATCAAGTATCTTGAAAGTACCTGATTGGCCTACACAGCCATGGATCCCTGTGGTCTCGGACCATGCCAGATCCTGGCTGGCGGACAGGACCATGAGCATGATCACGGCGGCCTATTAAGAATCAACAAGGACTGGTGTTGCGTCTAATACAGCTACAACCACCAACGTCCTGGGAATTCCTATCCAGCCTTCATGTAGATGAAGGACTGAGCTGCAGTACTATAATTATGCAGGAGTGCCCTGTCAGCTTGCTGGTGGCAGGCGCCACGACAACTCTCCATGGGATCTCACCCTCTAGTTGCCAAATTTATGAGGATTGTTTTTAACACCAACCCTCCTAGAGGGAGGTACTCCCAGATCTGGGACATCAGTGTTGTACTAACATTGCTAGGGGCACCAGCAATGTCCCTATCCCTGCGGGGGAGGGGGGGGGGACTGACATTTAAAAACAGTATGCTGATAGTACTGGTCTCAGCTCTAGGGGTCCAGTTTCTACATAAACTGAGACTGGGATAAATGATGGCATCTCCAGAAAAAATAACTTCGCATATTAGAGCTTGTAAAACAAGATAGACCAGGAACATCAGGACAAAATTTGGAATTCCAGATATACCTAACTGACACCCGACTATGTGTAATGACACACCTTCTATTATACCTTAAAACTACTAAAACTTAAGAGGAAGTAAATTGGCACTATGGGCAGCCATAAACAGCCTAATGGCCGGGTATCAGCACTAACCATCGCTAGATGGTTCAGACAGGCTTGGGAGCTGCTGGGGTGGATACTGACATCTTAAGTTTCTATCCATAAGGGCAACAGCAACACCGGCAGCTAGAGACAAGGAAGTGCCTATGGACCATATCCTGGCAACAGCAGGATGGTCTAGAGAAAGACCTTCCAATTCTTTATAATAATCCAATAACCAAACCTGCGGTATTGCAGAATCAAGTTTGAATTCTGTAATATATTTAGCCCTAGGGAGGATTATTTTGGTAAAAATAAATTGTTATTGCCTGAATTGGATGCATGTCTGAATACAATAACATACTTCCTCCCTTGAATGACTTTGGCAGTGAGTGAAGCATGGACTGTTCCACGGCTTGAAATCACAGACAATTAAAATCTTCACGTAGTCACTCACGTGACTCCGAAGTAAAATATTAAGATTAAATGAGAACTTACCAGTTTGAAGTTTAATTTTATGAGGAGTTACGATGAGGGATTACGTGCCCTCCGCTCCCACCCTCTATTATAAATGTCAACTGGTATATTAGTTCTTCTTATCTTACTATGTTTATTTCAATTACTATTACTGTGATTCCACACCGCTGCTTTGAAGAATGTTGCGCACGCGTGCTGGCGGGGTCTTCACGTAATCCCTCATCGTAACTCCTCATAAAATAAAGATCAAACTTCAAACTGGTAAGTTCTCATTTAATCTTACTATTTTACCTTATCCACTTCCATTTTTAGTAGACACTAGACCAAGTGGGACCCGTTGGGTCTGTCACACGGGAGGCCTGGTTCCTCAATGCAACCTGTTCCCCCAACGCAATATTCCACCCCTCACCCATAGCCCCCATGGGACGCCTGGTCCGCCAACGCAACCCGTTCCCAACACAATATTCCACCACTCACCCGTTTCCCCAACGCAACCCATTCCCTCAATGCAACCCATTCCCCCAATGCAAATATTCCACCCCTCACCCATAGCCCCCAACTGCAAGGGGCGGCACATTTACCCTTATCCCCCAGCACTCCCACCTCTCCTCTTCACCCTGTCTTCTTTCCCCTCTCCTCCTACCCTCACCCACCTCTCCTTTCCTCTCCTTTCCTCTCCTTTCCCCTACACTCAGCAACTCCCTCCCTCCATTACTCCTCTACCCACCCTACCCCCTCCTCTACATCTATCTCCATGCTTCCCCCACTCCTCAACTCTCCCCTATCTCACTCCCCCACTGAACACAATGTTTAAATAACATTTCCCCCCCTCCCTCCCTCTCCTTACAACAATGTAACTGTTTGTGAATGATCCACAACAACACACATAGTGAAAGATCAATCTTTATTCCATAAGCAATCAGGAACATTTAAACTGCCAGCCACTCACTTCCAGCTTGTGGCTTGTGAGAGCTGGCTGACCTTGCTAGTGTAAAGCTGTGTAATACAGTTTATACCATGTGAAGGGTGGCATGCATCTATGTGTAGTGGAGATTATAAATGGTATGGATTAATAATGAATCTACATCCTTCTTCTTAAAGAAGCAAAGCAGATATAGAGTGGTTAGTGGAGCATATTGTAAAACACCAGTATAGGGTTTGGGCATTATTATTTTATGTGTACATGCTTGTGCACATGTGTGCACATAAAACAAAATGGGTCATGCACAGTTCAAGTATAGCCAGTGAATTTTCCAATCAGCGGGTTTGGCTTGCAGACATGACCCGCACGTGTACAGTAGTACCCCAATTTCAAGTGCAGTTTCATACCACTTCAAGCAGGGTGCAAGGCCACCAAATTCAAGTGCAGTTTCATACCACTTAAGGCAGGGTGCAAGGCCGCCAAATGCTAGTGCAGTTTCATACCACTTTAAGCAGGGTGCAAGGCCGCCAAATTGATGTGCAGTTTCATACCACTTCAATCAGGGTGCAAGGCCACCAAATTCAAGTGCAGTTTCATGCCACTACAAGCAGGGTGCAAGGCCGCCAAATGCTAGTGCTGTTTCATGCCATTTCAAGTAGGGTGCAAGGCCACCAAATTGAAGTGCAGTTTCATACCACTTCAAGCAGGGTGCAAGGCCACCAAATTTAAGTGCAGTTTCATACCATTTCAAGCAGGGTCCACCAAATTCAAATGCAGTTTCATACCATTTCATGCAGGGTGCAATGCCACCACATTCAAATGCAGTTTCATACCATTTCAAGCAGGGTGAAACCACCCTAAAACCACACAAAACACCACATAAATGCCACATAAACACCACATAAACACCACACTCACAGTTCAGTTGACATTCAGTGTGTTCAGTTGATTCACAGCTCAGACAGAGTCGTGACCTCTCCCTCCCCCTTCTTGCAGAGACGGAGCCACACCCACACTTCCGGGTTTTATAATCCCTCCCCCCTCCCACCAGAAGGGGTGTGGCCTTCATGTCATGATTAACAGGAGAGAGATTTTCAAACATTTGTAAACACTTTTATGTTTCATTGATGGGAAGAATCCTCTGCACCTCATGAGCGGAGGGGGACTGAGTAAGATGACAAAAAAATCACAGCCGTAAGTGGTAGCGTTTAATCTAAAATCAATATATAGTGTAAACAGGAAGTTGTCCAGTTTAGAGCTTTAATAATTTGCCATTTCAAACCAACCACCACCAACAACCATTTGCAGTGCTTTATTTCAAACCAACCACCATTTGCAGTGCTTCTTTTCAAACCATCCACCATTTGCAGCATTTCATTTGGAACCAATCACCATTGCTGTAGTTTATTTCAAATCAACCACCATTTGCAGTGCTTCATTTCAAACCAACAACCATTTGCAACGCCTTATTTCAAACCAACCACCACCAACAACCATTTGCAACGCTTTATTTCAAACCAACCACCACCAACAACCATTTGCAGCGCCTTATTTCAAACCAACCTCCACCAACAACCATTTGCTGTGCTTTATTTCAAACCAACCACCACCAACCACCATTTGCTTTGCTTTATTTCAAACCAACTACATTTTCATTTTCAAACCACATTAAGGGCACTCAAGGTCAGTAAAACCACACTCACAGTTTAGTAGACATGTGTTTTTTGTTATTCATAGCTGAGACTGAGAGACTTGACCCTCTCGCTCCCCCATCTTGCAGAGACTGACTGAGGTACTCAACGCTTCCGGGTTTTATAGACCCTCCGGAAGGGGCGTGGCCTTCAGGAGAGAGAATCTCAACGTTTTTTATACTCTAATAACTCTTTTATTTTTCATCGATGGGGAAAATCCTCTTGTCCTACACAGCGGAGGGGGGCTCTGAGTAAGATGGCCAAAAATCATAGCCGTATGTGGCAGCGTTTTTTCTAATATCAATGTACAGAACAACAGGATGTGATCAAGATCAGACTTTTAGTAATATAGATAGATAGATTCTGTAACAGTTCTATATTCATATAATGAAGATTTCAAACCACTCCTACAAGGTATGCATAAAACTGGCAGAACTTTTAGTGTAGAAGTCACCAAACTATGTGAAGAATTTTGCTAAGATTGAGGGTGGGGATTACCAATTACCAGCTGTATGAATAAACCTTACATTTATTTTTAATCTGTTGTTTCTGAGACGGATCGCTCGCGTTCCACGTCCTTTCAAATATGAAATAACCAGACAAAGTCACTGCACTGCTGAACATCTGGGCAACAGGCAATGCTTATGTGGATATAAATTATATAAAATATATCAATGCAGCATTTGTGTAATTTTTGTGTCATTTTAATATGATTAGCCGAGATATATTCACACTAACGAAACATCTTTAATCTTTTCTGATAAGAAATCGGTTAAATATTAAATTGAATGAGAGTGCATGCATATGTTGTATGCAAAAGGAAAGTGAGGGCTAATAACTCGTAAATAGGGATGTGGATTGTGCAAATGTGGTGACAGGGAACAGCAGATAAAGCCTTAAAGTAGAGATATGGAATGCAGCAGTGACAACACCCAAATTTCAGGAACTTCATTGATTATGTTATAGCGTGGATTTACTGTCAACTAATTTAGATTTGTTTTCTGTATCCTCCATTCTGTAATCAAATTGTTCAATCAAGTTCAAGTGAGTTAATTGTCATGTGTCCCTGTATAACCATATAACCATACAACAATTACAGCACGGAAACAGGCCATCTCGACCCTTCTAGTCCGTGCCGAACACGTATTCTCCCCTAGTCCCATATACCTGCGCTCAGACCATAACCCTCCATTCCTTTCCCGTCCATATAACTATCCAATTTATTTTTAAATGATAAAAACGAACCTGCCTCCACCACCTTCCCTGGAAGCTCATTCCACACAGCCACCACTCTCTGAGTAAAGAAGTTCCCCCTCATGTTACCCCTAAACTTCTGTCCCTTAATTCTCAAGTCATGTCCCCTTGTTTGAATCTTCCCTACTCTCAGTGGGAAAAGCTTATCCACGTCAACTCTGTCTATCCCTCTCATCATTTTAAAGACCTCTATCAAGACCTTAACCTTCTGCGCTCCAAAGAATAAAGCCCTAACTTGTTCAACCTTTCTCTGTAACTTAGTTGCTGAAACCCAGGCAACATTCTAGTAAATCTCCTCTGTACTCTCTCTATTTTGTTGACATCCTTCCTATAATTAGGCAACCAAAATTGTGCCCCATACTCCAGAATTGGCCTCACCAATGCCTTGTACAATTTTAACATTACATCCCAACTTCTATACTCAATGCTCTGATTTATAAAGGCCAGCACACCAAAAGCTTTCTTTACCACCCTATCTACATGAGATTCCACTTTCAGGGAACTGTGCACAGTTATTCCCAGATCCCTCTGTTCACCTGCATTCTTCAATTCCCTACCATTTACCATGTACGTCCTATTTTGATTTGTCCTGCCAAGATGTAGCACCTCACACTTATCAGCATTAAACTCCATCTGCCATCTTTCAGTCCACTCTTCCAACTGGCATAAATCTCTCTGTAGACTTTGAAAATCTACTTCATTATCCACAACCCCACCTATCTTAGTATCATCTGCATGCTTACTAATTCAATTTACCACACCATCATCCAGATCATTGATGTACATGACAAACAACAGTGGACCCAACACAGATTCCTGTGGCACCCCACTAGTCACTGGCCTCCAACCTGACAAACAACCATCCACCATTACTCTCTGGCATCTCCCATTCAGCCACTGTTGAATCCATCTTGCTACTCCACCATTAATACCCAACCATTGAACCTTCTTAACCAACCTTCCATGAGGAAACTTGTCAAAGGCCTTACTGAAGTCCATATATACAACATCCACTGCTTTACCCTCATCAATTTCCCGAGTAACCTCTTCAAAAAATTCAAGAAGATTAGTCAAACATGACCTTCCAGGCACAAATCCATGTTGACTGTTCCTAATCAGACCCTGTTTATCCAGATGCTTATATATATTATCTCTAAGTATCCTTTCCATTAATTTGCCCACCACTGACGTCAAACTAACAGGTCTATAATTGCTAGGTTTACTCTATAGGACAATGAAATTCTTGCTTTGCTAAAGCACACAGAAAATAGTAGGCATTTACTACAAAACAGATAAATGTGTCCATATACCATGATATAAATATATACACACATGAATA